>NW_022328855.1:0-4367 GCF_002776525.5 Piliocolobus tephrosceles | reverse complement strand
GAGTTAAACAGAAACCCCAAAAGATGAATCCAGGAGCAGACTGGACACAGGAGAAGATTGTGTTCATGATCTGGAAAACCATGCTAAGAGAATGCCCCGGAATACAGCACAATGGAAAGATAGAATGCATAAGAGGAAAGTTTAGGAATACACAGCATTGATGCAGATATTTCTACATCCATTTAATATGAATTCCAGAAAGGGAGGATGAACAGCACTTTTGATAAAATTGACAGGTAATTTCTTAGAGCTTCAAGAAACATACATCCAGAAGTCAAAAGAACTCACTGATAATTTTTTCCTTTACACTTTAGAAAAATCAAAATTAAACTTTTTGATTTTATTATTATTGGATTTTAGAGACATAGTTTTACTCTGTCACCCAGGCTGGAGTGCAGTGATGCAATCATGGCTCACTGAGGCCTCGACCTCCTCCTGGGCTCAAGCAATTCTCTCGCCTCAGCCTCCCACATAGCTGGGACTACAGGTGTGCACCACCATGCTCAGCTAATTTTTTATAGAGATGAAGTCTTGCTTTGTTCACCAGGTTTTTCTCTAACCCCTGCCTTCAAGTGATCCTCCTGCCTGGCTTCCCAAAGTGTTGGGATTACAGATGTAAGCCATAGAGCCTGGCCAAAGTTAAACGTTAAAAGTCAAAGACAGGCCGGGTATGGTGGCTCATACCTATAATCCTATCCCTTTACAGGGCCGAGGTTGGAGGATTGTTTGAGCCCATGAGTTCGACACCAGCCTAAGCAACATAGGGAGACCCTGTCTCTACAAAATTAAAAATAATAATAATAAAAATAGCCAGGAATGGTGGCACGTGCCTGTGGGCCCAGCTTCCTGGGAGGCTGAGGTGGGAGGATGCTTGAGCTTAGGAGGTTGAGGCTACAGTGAGCCATGATCTGCCACTGCACTCCAGCCTGGGTGACAGAGTGAGACCTCGTCTCAGAAAATAATAAATAAATAAAATAAAAAGACAAAGTCCTAAAAACTAGAGAAAGACAAATGACCTGCAATGGAGACTCCAACTGCCATCAGATTGCGTATCAGCAATATCCAATGCAGAAGGCATTAACATCTGAGCAAATGCAAGCGTGAACCAAGAATTCTATACTCATCCAGGCTATTCTTCATAAGTCAGGGCAAGAAAAGGCAATTCTAGACATATAAGGACTCAGAATATTTACCATCCACGCACCCTTCATTAAATATTCAATTTTGCACTTCACTAAAAAGAAAAGCAAACACAAAAGAAAGGAGTTACAAGAAGCAATGACAAGCAACTAAATCAAGAAAATATATTGTAAAGTGGAAATAAAAATTTCTATTTTGAAGTTTTTAATACACTGGAAATAAGATTCCAGGTGATTAGTAGAACGTTTGGGTGGTGGGGGAGCAGAGTATAGGGCAGGAAACAGGAAGCCACAAGCATGCCGGGATGCTTGTCTTGTTTGGGGAGAGACAATAGAGACTGGTGGACTTTTTAATGGGACTTTCAAAAAATAAAAGTTTAGGCTGGGTGCGGTGGCTCATGCCTGTAATCCCAGCACTTTGGGAGGCAGAATTGGGTGGATCACTTGAGGTCAGGAGTTCAAGACCAGCCTGGCCAACATGGTGAAACCCATCTCTATTAAAAATACAAACATTAGCTGGGCATGGTGGTACACACCTGTAATCCCAGCTACTCAGGAGGCTGAGGCAGGAGAGTCACTTGAACCCGGGAGGCAGAGATTGCACCACTGCACTGCAGCCTGGGCGACGGAGTGAGACTCTGTCTAAATGAATGAACGAACGTTTAAGTAAGAAGACATTTGTTTCTTTTTTTTCTTTTTTTGAGACAGAGTCTCGCTCTGTCACCCAGGCTGGAGTGCAGTGGCACGATCTTGGCTCACTGTAAGCTATGCCTCCCAAGTTCACGCCAGTCTCCTGCCTCAGCCTCCTGAGTAGCTAGGACTACAGGTGCCCATCATCACGCCGGGCTAATTTCTTGTATTTTTAGTATAGACAGGGTTTCATCATGTTAACCAGGATGGTCTCGATCTCCTGACCTCATGATCCTCCCGCCTCAGCCTCCCAAAGTGCTGGAATTACAGGCGTGAGCCACCACGCCTGGCTGTGAGAAGACTTTTAATGAGAGCTCAATTTGGAAATAAACCAAATTTCCATCAGCAGGGGAATTGATAAACATTGTGGGATATCCATATAAATCCTAGTGAGTTATACTAAACAAAGAACTACAGGCATAGCAACAGGGATGACTGGCAAACGCAAAACATGTTGAGTGAGAGAAGCCGGACACAATGAGTGAAAAAGTCAACAAATTGTCAGTCAAAAAAATTTTGAAGCGGTTCAACGTAACAATTTTTTGACTGTATCATTCCATTTGTATGAAACTCTGGAAAAGACAAATCCATTGTGGGAGAAAGCTGATCAGTAGTCACCTGGGGCCGGGAGTGGGGAAACTGACTGGGATGGAACACAAGATAACGTTTTGGGTAATGGACATGTTCCATATCGTGATTGTGGTGGTAGTTACACATGTATATAAATCAGAATTCATTGAACTGTACACTTACTCTCTTGTACACTTACTGTGCACTTGGAGTGAATGTGTGCCAATGTAAATAAATGGTACGTCCATGAAATTGACAAGAGGAACCACCAGAATGGTAGAAATAGCATGCATAACATTCAAACCAGCAGACGGGGGAAGGAAAAAATCAAACCAGAAAGCAGGAAAGTGGGGGAGATAAGACAAAGCATGGCAAACAGAAAACAGGTGTGTCTCAAGACTCAGGACTTGCTTTGAAACCCAGTGATGGTAAAATAAACGGAGAGGTTGGGGTGGAGAGTGAAAGGAGACCTGGGGCATGGTACAGTGTTTTCTGGTACCCAAGATGGAACTGAAAATCTACAGGCCCTTAGAGGCCTCGAGGTGCCTCCAGGAAATGCTGGCAGTCAGGGACCCGAAGAGAGGGCGGGAGGACAAGGATGGCAGAAGGGCTGAGGCCAGAGGGAAGGAAAAGCAAGAAGGGGCTTCAATGGTACCAACCTGAACTAGACGAAGCACAAGCAAGGGCAACCTGGATCCTCCTGTGGAAGCCTCAGCTGCCATGGTCCAGAGGAGCTCAGCGGGGGTGGTGGGATGAGAAAGATGCCCTGCAGTAGACCAAGCAGAGCTGGGCCAGGCATCAGGCATTTAAAGCTCCCCAGGTGAATTCAATGTGCAGCCCAGGTGAGATCCACCACTCTGGGGTCAAAGGATAAGGAGCCACGAGGACTTGTGAACGCCAGCAAATCAGTCAGAGCCTCTCTCAAGAGCACCTGCCTGCCTCTCCCCACCCAGGTGGCTCCACTCTGGGTAGCTCCCCATCCCTTCTCTTCCTTACTCATATTTTCCTCCCCTTTGTCTCTTCCTCTTTCCCCAGCCTCCTTTTTACCACTTACTTTGACAAAGCTCCCCACCTAGTGTTGGTAGACTTTTCAAACAGTGGCCTTTAGTACATGTTTATACAGATGGTCCCCAACTCAATGGTTTGACTTACAATTTTTTGACTTTCCAATGGGTTTATTGGGATGTAACCCCATTGTAAGTCAAGAAACAACTGTACATCTTTTTCAAAACCAATACCTAAATCTTACTAAAGTCACTGGCTTTTTAACATAGTGACTCATTCACCGCTTAGTATTTCCTGTGCCTCAGCTTTCCTAATAGGAAAAACAATCACTCCCCAGCCCCGACCTCTAGTGGTAAAGAGCCTCCCTAACTCTCCCAGGACAGCCCCCTCCAGACCACTGTCCTGCATGGAGAAAATTCCAGGATTCCTTTGTTGGGTGTCCCCGTGGAGTTTTACAGGACAGAGGTGCCAGGGAAAAAGAGATTCCTGCAGGGTTATGCAGAGTGCCCTGCTTTCTGCTCTGCAACAATGGTTCCATCTGAAATGAAGGACATTTCATTCAAACCCTCAGCTGATTACCACCACCAACGGAGCAATGTTAGCTGCATGGCCTGGGCTCGGAGAAGGTGGGGGTTACCCATGCCCACCAGCCACCTGCCAGTATCTGAGGCCCCTCTCCCAGTGCTGCACCATCCAAGGAATGGAAAGGATACTTGCTTATTTTTTTTCTGCAGGAGATTCTTGTGAATGCCCAGAGATGCACTGAAGCAGCCAGGGGGCCTGATATTTGAACCAGCCTCTGTCCTCATACTCAGTTGAGGCTGTGGTCCCAGGGCTGCTAGGTCACACAACTCCAAGGGACAAATTCGCATCATCGGTTCATGTGAACAGCATCCGCTGAAGCTGTGCAGTGCACAACCTGTGCAGCCATGTGTGACAGGCTTGTGGCCCCTTTTTCTCTCA
>NW_022328854.1:0-13776 GCF_002776525.5 Piliocolobus tephrosceles | reverse complement strand
GATTGCAACCCCTGCTTTTTTTTGTTCTCCATTTGCTTGGTAGATCTACCTCCATCCCTTTATTTTGAGCCTATGTATGTCTCTGCATGTGAGATGGGTCTCCTGAGTACAGCATACTGATGGGTCTTGACTCTTTATCCAATTTGCCAGTCTGTGACTTTTAATTGGACCATTTAGTCCATTTACATTTAAGGTTAATATTGTTATGTGTGAACTTGATCCTGCCATTATGATATTAACTGGTTATTTTGCTCGTTAGTTGATGCAGTTTCTTCCTAGCCTCGATGGTCTGTACATTTTGGCATGTTTTTGCAATGGCTGGTACCGGTTGTTCCTTTCCATGTTTAGTGCTTCCTTCAGGGTCTCTTGTAAGGCAGGCCTGGTGGTGACAAAATCTCTAAGCATTTGCTTATCTGTAAAGGATTTTATTTCTCCTTCACTTATGAAACATAGTTTGGTTGAATATGAAATACTGGGTTGAAAATTCTTTTCTTTAAGAACGTTGAATATTGGACCCCACTCTCTTCTGGCTTGTAGCGTTTCTGCCGAGAGATCTGCTGTTAGTCTGATGGGCTTCCCTTTGTGGGTAACCCGACCTTTCTCTCTGGCTGCCCTTAAGATTTTTTCCTTCATTTCAACTTTGGTGAATCTGGCAATTATGTGTCTTGGAGTTGCTCTTCTCCAGGAGTATCTTTGTGGCATTCTCTGTATTTCCTGAATTTGAATGTTGGCTTGCCCTACTAGATTGGGGAAGTTCTCCTGGATGATATCCTGAAGAGTGTTTTCCAACTTGGTTCCATTTTCCCCCTCACTTTCAGGCACCCCAATCAGACGTAGATTTGGTCTTTTTACATAATCCCATACTTCTTGCAGGCTTTGTTCATTTCTTTTTCTTCTTTTTTCTTTTGGTTTCTCTTCTCGCTTCATTTCATTCATTTGATCCTCAATCGCTGATACTCTTTCTTCCAGTTGATCGAGTTGGTTACTGAAGCTTGTGCATTTGTCACGTATTTCTCGTGTCATGGTTTTCATCTCTGTCAGTTCGTTTATGGCCTTCTCTGCATTAATTATTCTAGTTATCAATTCTTCCACTCTTTTTTCAAGATTTTTAGTTTCTTTGCGCTGGGTACATAATTCCTCCTTTAGCTCTGAGAAGTTTGATGGACTGAGGCCTTCTTTTCTCATCTTGTCAAAGTCATTCTCCATCCAGCTTTGATCCGTTGCTGGCGATGAGCTGCGTTCCTTTGGAGAGGGAGATGCGCTCTTATTTTTTGAATTTCCAGATTTTCTGCCCTGCTTCTTCCCCATCTTTGTGGTTTTATCTGCCTCTGGTCTTTAATGATGGTGACGTACTGATGGGGTTTTGGTGTGGGTGTCCTTCCTGTTTGTTAGTTTTCCTTCTAACAGTCAGGACCCTCAGCTGTAGGTCTGTTGGAGATTTTTGAGGTCCACTCCAGACCCAGTTTGCCTGGGTATCAGCAGCAGAGGCTGTGGAAGATAGAATATTGCTGAACAGCGAGTGTACCTGTCTGATTCTTACTTTGGAAGCTTCCTCTCAGGAGTGTACTCCACCCTGTGAGGTTTGGGGTGTCAGACTGCCCCTAGTGGGGGATGTCTCCCAGTTAGGCTACTCAGGGGTCAGGGACTCACTTGAGCAGGCAGTCTGTCCCTTCTCAGATCTCAACCTCCGTGTTGGGAGATCCACTGCTCTCTTCAAAGCTGTCAGAGTCGTTTGCGTCTGCAGAGGTTTCTGCTGCTTTTGTTGTTGTTGTTGTTGTTGTTTAGCTGTGCCCTGTCCCCAGAGGTGGAGTCTACAGAGACAGGCAGGCTTCCTTGAGCTGCTGTGAGCTCCACCCAGTTCGAGCTTCCCAGTGGCTTTGTTTACCTACTTAAGCCTCAGCAATGGTGGGCGCCCCTCCCCCAGCCTGGCTGCTGCCTTGCTGTTAGATGGCAGACTGCTGTGCTAGCAATGAGGGAGGCTCTGCGGGTGTGGGCCCCTCCTGGCCAGGTGTGGGATATAATCTCCTGGTGTGCCGGTTTGCTAAGACCCTTGGTAAAGCTCAGTATTGGGGTGGGAGTTACCCAGTTTTCCAGGTGTTGTGTGTCTCAGTTCCCCTGGCTAGGAAAAGGGATTCCCTTCCCCCTTGCGCTTCCCAGGTGAGGCGATGCCTCGCCTTGCTTCAGCTCTCGCTGGTCGGGCTGCAGCAGCTGACCAGCACTGATTATCTGACACTCCCTAGTGAGATGAACCCAGTACCTCAGTTGAAAATGCAGAAATCACCTGTCTTCTGTGTCGCTCGTGCTGGGAGCTGGAGACTGGAGCTGTTCCTATTCGACCATCTTGCTCTGCCCCCAGTTTCATTCTTTTACATGTGGCTTGTCAATTATCCTGGCATCATTTGTTGAATAGGATGTTTTTTCCTCCACTCTACATTTTTGTACACTTTTTTGGCTGTAAGTATTTGGCTTTATTCCTGTGTTTTCTATTCTGTTCCATTGGTTTACATGCCTATTTTTATGCCAGTACCATGCTATTTTGGTAACTATAGCCTTGTAGTATAGTTTGAAGTTGGGTAATGTGATGTCTCCAGATTTTTTCTTTTTGCTTAGTCTTGCTTTGGCTATGTGGGCTCTTATTTTGTTCCATATGAATTTTAGGATTTTTTTTTCTGGTTCTGTGAAGCGTGATGATGGGGTTTTGATGAGAATTGTGTTCAATTTATAGATTGCTTTTGGTGGTATGGTCATTTTCGCAATATTGATTCTACCCATCCATGAGCACAGGATGTGTTTTCATTTGTTTGTTTCATCTATGATTTGTTTTGGCAATGTTTTATAGTTTTCCTGGTGGAGATCTTTCACCTCCTTGATTAAGTATATTCCTAAGTATTTTATTTGTTGGCACAGGCTACAGTTAAGTTGAGTGAATATAAAAGTGTAAGGGGGTGATAGGATTATGAAAGTTGGAATGCATAAATAGGCTTTATGTAAAGAAGTGTATGTTCTTTGCCTAAATGTTTTATAGTAATGGATATTGTGCCTGGCTTGAAACATTTCCCCCACCTAGTGTTGTAAAATCAGAACCTTCTAATGAAGTGCTAATGAGGGCTACAGTTAAGAATGTAAGAGTTGATAAAATGAATGTGAAAGCTTGTAGAATAATTGATATGTTTTAATTGGCTTTACATGAAGTAGTTCCATCTATTTTACCTAATTGTATTATGAGGATGGACTTGGGAGTGTTTCCCCTACATAGTATTGCAAAACAGAAGATATGTAAATCTTCCCTTGAGGCAATGTTAATTAGACCTACTAAATGGGAACCTGTAAGATTGCCAAGCCCACAGAGTGTAGAATAGAAGCTGGAGTGCTGGTAGGGACAAATTCACTGTGTGACAGCCCCATGTGAAGTGTAGGCTGAGGCTTATGGCAAAAGCCTGAGAGTACCTCCCAACATTGAGTACTGGGTCTTTGGGCTAAAAAAGTTCCACTAGATGGGTAATTCTTAGCTTTCTATTGGATGTTAATTGAAACTGCCACTATGACTAAAGGACATAAAATAATCTTTAAATCTGAAATCCTCATGGTGTCTTGGGTGATGTCACTCTAATAAGAATGGTAGTGCCCAGAAGAGGTCCGTAAGAAAATCGAAATGTTTTATACAGGATTATGCTACCTAAGGAATGTGAGAGGAGATATTCAAGAGCAGAGAGCCTCTTTTCCCCTAGGACTGATTCTTGAACTGTGTGAGGAACTACTAGATTATATCATCATTTACACAGTGCCCTATAAACAGCTCTCAATTGATCAACAAACAGCTGCTTGGTTTGTGGAGAGCAATATTAAGGTGGTCAGACAAAAATCCTATTTAGAAGGCCACTGTAATCAAAGAAAGTAAAAAATAATTAGGTCGGTGGGCTGAATTACATGCTGTTTTTCTAGCAGTGATAAAAGAATTGAAAAGTGGTAAAAAGCCCCTTTGGGATTTTACTAATTCACAGGCAGTGTCCAACAGTGTGGCCATATGGTCAGGCATAAAGATAATACAAATCTGGCCAATTTACTAAAGAGATACCCACAAGGGACACAGCTCTATGGATACCTGAAGGATGCATTAAAGTAGAACATGTCAACACCCATCAGAACTCCTTTCCATGTTCAGAAGGTGATTAGAATCAACAAGCAGATTTCCTAAGTAATTGCTTAACATGGCCACCTAGGTCCATGAAAGTAGTGGACATGGGATACTACAGCAATGCAGAAATGGACAGAATCTAGGCATGTTCCTCTTGCACCTTCTGAGGCACAAAGTACCAACAAGAACTATTCTGTCTCCCTGCAGCGCAGAGACAGAAATTGCTGATGGCTATGTGGCAGATTCTCTTGAGGGAAGGCCCTGAACATAACTGTCAAATGATATGAATGCTGGTAGCCCTGGGGGGCTACACATGAGACTTGACAGGAATAGACACTGGGTGGCTGGCTTTGTCCCATTGACTTGGAACCCAGAAATAACCAAGTCACGGCAAGTTGTAGTGATGCCTGCCCTTAATAATGTGAGTACGGGTAGATCTTGTTGGGAATGCAAAGTGAATACCTCTGTAATTTTTACTGATTTGTTCTGTAATTAAACTAAATTATACCACGATCATATTGCAATTGGGAGATTGAGTTAAAGCATCCTTATAATGTAATACCTGAGGAAGAACTAGACTTAACTAGCCCTAAGGGTATTTCTGTGCTAAATAGTTCTGCACAAGCTTATCACAAGGTGCAAATAGTAGTAGATGAAGGGGAAGACAGAATAATCAAATTAATGCAAGAATATAGAAATGTATATAATGGATTTATAGAACAAAATGAATTTATAGAGCAACAAATTGGTTGTTTGTTTTAATCTATTCCTATTCCACATGGCTTCTTTAAATGTTAGGCATATTCATATCAGTACTATTGCTATATATGTTCTATAATTGTTAAACCAAATGTAAATGTTATGACAGATATGATTGTTTTACTGAAGGGGTCCATGTTCAGAAACTAGGGAGTGAACTATGAAATTTTACATATCTATAGATAGATAGATAAATAGGTAGGTAGGTAGGAAGATAGATAGATAGATAGATAGATAGATAGATAGATAGATGGATGGATAGATAGAGATCTATTTCTGCCCTCAGATCTCTTAAACTGCTCTAATCTCCTAAGCAATAAAGGTAATAGGAGCATCTTTTATTCTAATGAGGCAACTTTTTATGGGCTGCTGGATGGAGGCTGGTCACCAGAAAGATCAAGCCATTATTAGATGCTTGAAACTTTCAACCCCACTTCTCATCTTCCTGGGAGGGAAGAGGTGCTGGTGATTGAGTTAATACTTGATCATGTCTACATGGCAAAGCCATAAGAATCCCCAAAGTATGGGGTTTGGAGAGCTTCTAGGTTGGCAAATATATCCACACCCTGGGAGGGCAGCTTATTCCACTTCCACAGGGACACGCATTTATCATCTCACCTGACAATTTGATTTCTAGATATTTGCCCAGATAAATAAAAATGTATATGCTCACAAAGACTTGTTGACAGATATTTATAGAAATATTATCTATGGTAGCTAAAAGCTAGACTTAATTCAAATGTACATCAGTGGGTGAATGGTTCAATTACTATATCCATAAAATAGCATATGACCCATACATTTAAAAAAACAAGATATTAATACACATGAAAACCTGTATGAATATAAAAACATTATGCTGAATAAAAAAGCTATATATAAGACACATTTACTTTGTAATTTTACTTATAAGAAATTCAAAAGCAGGCAAAACTAATATATAGTGATGAAAGGCAGATAAATGGCTGTCTTTGGCTGAGGGTGTTGGGGAGGAGTGTGAGTGATACTTTTGGTGATAGAAATGTTTTGTATTTTGTGATGGTGATTACATGGGCGTTATTTGTTGAAATTCCTTGAACTGTATACTTAAAATAGGCATATTTACTTTTTGTATATTATTCCTTAATAGATTTTATTTAAAAATTTAAAAAAACCATTATGATAGACAAAGCTATAAATAAATGAAAATGAAAACAAAACAAAAGCCAGATGTGGCACTTAGCCATGGAGACTAATGATAATTTTATACATCATAAACTATGACAGTTACTATGTATAAAAACTGCTATTAGCAGGTATCATCAATAAGACTATAAAACACGAAGACTGCTTTACCCCGGGGCTTTAGAGAAGACTTTGTCAGGAAGTGACATTTGTGACAAGATATGAATTATGAGCAGAGATTAACTATGTAAAGGGGGAATGATGATGTACAGGGGAAGAATGTTCCCAACTGCAAGAAGAGCATGTGCTATGTCCTGGTGGGAAGTAAAGTCAGCTCTGACTGGGGGCACAAAAAAACTGACTGGAATTTGATTGAGATAAAGATGAAGATGTAACCAATAACATACCCCATCTTTCATGATGTGATTATTGTACATTACACACCTGTATCAAAACATCTCATGTACCCCATAAATATATATAACTACTATGTACTCATAAAAATTAAATATAAATAAATAAACATCATCTAAATTAGATATGGGTGAGATTCAAGGTGCAATTCATCCTGAAGCAAATTGCTTTCCAGCTGTGGACCAAATCAAACATGTTATATGCTTCCAAAATACGATGATGGGACAGGCATAGGATAGACATTTCTATTCCAGAACAGAGAAATCAGAACAAAGAAAGGGATAACAGGTCCCAAGTAAGTCTGAAATCTGACATGGTAAACAACGTTAAATCTTACAGATTGAGAGAATAATTTCCCTTTACGCTGTGCCCCACATTCCAGACACACTGGGGTGATGGTTTTCCCCAAGGCTCTGGGAGGCCCCATGCCCATGACTCCATTAGACATAGCCCTAGTGGGGACCCTGAAGTGGTCCCACTCTTATGGCAGCCCTTTGCCAGGATCATACACCAAAGGCTCCAGGCTGGACCATCCTTTAAAATCTAGGTCCAAGTAGCCACACTTCCACAGCTATGCACTCCTCACACTAGCAGTGACAGTAGTGCATGGACACTGTCAAGGTTTAGCACCTGTACCCTCCAAAGGGGCAGCCACCATGATCTGCACTGTACCTGGGGCCACTGGAGCCACAACTGGGGCAGCTAAGGAGCACTGCACCAGAATACTCTCAGGCCCTTGCACACTTGGTCTGTGATGAAAGGGCAGCCATGATCTCCAAAATGTCCAGGGTCATTCTTTCATTATTTTGATGAATAACACCTGGCTTCCACTGAGTTGGCCAATTCATATTAATGTCCTTATCAAACAGTCATTTGGCCACACCATTGTTCTCTTCCAAATAGCATTTTCTATTTTTTCCAATATGAATAGGCCAAGAATTTTCCAAATTTTTAAGGTCAGCTTCCCTCCTGATTAACAATCCTTTCTTTAAGTAATTTCTTTCTTCTTATGTCACACCTTCAACACTTAGCTTGGAAGTTTATTTAGCCAAATATTCAATTTCATTGCTCACAAGTTCTACCATCCACAAAACACTAGGACATTCAGTTACATTTTTGTCACTTTATAACAAGGATCACCTTTCCTTCAGTTTCCAATAACATGTTCCTCATTTCCATCTGAAACATTATCAGAATTTCCTTTATCATCCATATTCCTACCAACATTCTGATCAGAATTACTCAGGTATTCTCTAAGACTAAGGCTTTCTCTACAGCTCTCCCCCTTTCCATCTGAGCCCTCACCAAAATGACACTTACCAATCTATTTTTGGCAATGTGGGCCTTATCAAGTATGCTTTAACTTCTTCCAGCCTCTACCTATTATTCAGTTTCAAAGCCACTTCCACATTTTTAGATATTTGTTATAGCACCCTTACTTCTCAGTACCAATTTTCTGTCTCCATCCAGTTGAGCTGCTGTAACAAAATACCATAAATTGAGTAGCTTATGAACAACAGAAATTTATTTCTCACAGTTCTGAAAGCTGGGCAGTCCAAGATCAAGGTGCTGGCAAATTCAGTGTTTGGTGGGGGCCCTCTTCTTTATTCATAGATGGTTCCTTCTAGTTGTGTCCTCACATGGTAGAAGGGGCAGACTAACTCTCTGGGGCCTTTTTCATAAGGGCATTAATCCCATTCATGAAGGCTCCACCCTCATGACCTAATTACTTCCCAAAGGTCTCTACCCATTACTCAGTTTCAAAATGACTTTTACATTTTTAGATATAATCCTCATATGATCACATTGGTCATCAAGTTTCAATATATGAACTCTGGGAAGACACAAACATTCATACCCTACCAGTGTCCCCGAGACGACTAAATGGAGTTGTTAGGGTGCAGATATAAATTTGAAATGTGAACCGATTGTATTTCTCATCTTTGGCCTTTTTTCCTAGTCCCTTTTCTGTCTTTGAAAGATTTTTCTCTTTGTTTGAAAACTCGGGGCACAATTGTTGTCTACCTAAAGTTAGATGATGAGCACAGTATATTATGTACATTATGGAGCATTTTACAGAGTCAGTGCAGTGCTATGGGACTGATGTCAGTATGAAGGACATTGAGGTCAGAAATCAGCCTGTGCTAGAGATGTGTCTATAAGCAATATTTTTATTTGTAAAAGTTGAGGTGAAGCTTATTAGTAAGTTCAATAATTTATAGTAGACAAATATCTTCTGAGTAACTATCAAGTGCAAGCATATTCTAGATACTGCAAGACATATAAATAGTATGTTGTCTAATAATGGGTTTAAGAATGAAAAATAAAAAAGAACCAAAGACATCATGTCCTCTTGGAAATTAACCAAGTATAGTGTCAAAGTGACATTTAATTTCACATAGTATTGGACTCAAAAACAGTAGTAGAATTCATTATTTCTGCTGTCTACCAAATGCCTCCTCACTCCAATTCAGGAACTATAACACTGAGATATACCCAGGATACCTAGAGTATATCCAGAAGCCATTTCTGAAAGCACAACAGTCTCACTGTTTCATCTTGAAAAATTGAGCACATTTTGCATTCTGTTTCTCAATGTATTTATACTTGTTTATATGTGAAGTATTTCCAATTACTTAACATAAATAAAAATGATACTTCAGAAAGATGTGATGCTTGTCCTGTGGGATCATCTATTCTCTAACTTAATCCAACATACTGTAAACTATGTATAATCTAGTTTGAAACATATGATACCATAGGTAAACCTCAGTTTAAGAAATAGACATGTTAACAAAAAATTGACTATAATTTTTTAAAAAAAATTACAGCATGCTATTTCCAATTTATTTTACATTATAGATTTTGAGATCGCTTTCTTTAGAATAATTATATGTATAATCATGACAGGTGTGTTTACCAGCCAATTAACTGGAACAGAGAACAATGAGCATTTTCATTAGATAGACCACTGTTTATATTTATGTTGTCAGTGATAGCTACTTAAGAAAGTTCTGTTGCTTTGACTAGAACTATGAACACATAAAAATATGTGCAAATCTGACTCCTGAGTATGATTTAAAACTACTGGCAAAAATTAAATTGCATATTTGAAATACAAGCATATTTTTATTATCATACATGATTGTAAGAGCAAGGCACTGTTTATTTGCCAGTGACATGAAATAGCGAACTCTGACAGCTAAATCAATCAACCCCACACATACTTATATGTGAATACCTATCTGGTAGATTGTCAGCATATTATACCTATCTGATTGAACAATAAGGAGGCTCCCCAAACCCCTATCAAAATAACCTGGAAGCATTTCTAACAATTTGAAATGTAAAAAAAATTATTTTTTGGCCTGGCACAGTGGCTCATGCCTGTAATCCCAGCACTCTGGGAAGTCAAAGCGTGTGGATCACTTGAGGTCAGAAGTTCGAGACCAACCTGGCCAACATGATGAAACACTGTCTCTACCACAAAGAAAGAAAAAACGTTAGCCAGGCATGGTGGTACATGCCTGTAGTCCCAGCTACTCAGGAGGCTGAAGCAGGAGAATCACTTGAACATGGGAGGCAGAAGTTGGTGTGAGCAGAGATCACGCAGCTGTACTCCAGCCTGGGCAACAGAGCAAGACTCCTATCTCAAAAAAAAAACAAAAAACAAAAAAACAAAAAAACAGACTTTATTTTTTAATTTTTAGTTTTTGTGGGTATACAGTAGGTGTATATATTTGTATATATTTAAGAAGTGCCTGAAATGTTTTGATACAGAAATGCAATGTGGATAAGCACATCATGGAGAATGGGGTATCCATCCCCTCAAGCATTAATCCTTTGTGTTACAAACAATCCAGTTAAACTCTTTTACTTATTTTCAAGCGTATAATTAAGTTATAATTGACTATAGATACCCAGTTGTAGTATCAAATAGTAAATCTAATTCATACTTCTCAAGTATTATTTGTACACATTAACCATCCCCCCACCAACTCCAGCCTCCCCTAACCTTCTCAGCCTCTGGTAACAATCCTTCTACCCTCTATCCCCATAAATTCAATTGTTTTGATTTTTAGATCTCACAAGTAAGTCAGAACATGCGATGTTAGCCTTTCTGTACCTGGCTTATTTCATTTAACATAATGATCTTCAGTTCCATCCATGTTGTTGCAAATGACAGGATCTCATTTTTTTATGGCTGAACAGAACTCCATTGTGTATAAGTACCACATGCTCTATATTCATTCATCTGCTGATGGACATTTAGGTGGCTTCCAAATTTTAGCTATTGTGAACAGTGCTGCAACAAACATAAAAGTACAGATATCTCTTCAATATTCTGATTTCCTTTCTTTTGGGTATATACCCAGCAGCGGGATTGCTGAATCAAATGGTAGCTCTCTTTTTAATTTTTTGAGGAACCTCCAAACAGTTCTCTATAGTGGTTAGAGTAATTTGCAACCCCACCAACAATGTACAAGGGTTCATTTTTCTTCACATCCTTGCCAGCATGTGTTATTGTCCGTCTTTTGGATAAAAGTCATTTTAACTGGAATGAGATGATATCTCATTGTAGTTTTGATTTGTAATTCTCTGATGATCAAAGATGAGCACCTTTCATTATGCCTGTTTGTCATTTGTACCTCTCTTTTTTACAGAATTGTCTATTTTTCCTATAGAACTGTTTAAGCTACTTATATATTCTAGTTATTAATCCCTTGTCATATAGGTATTTTGCAAATATTTTCTCCCATTCTGTGGATTGTCTCTTCACTTTGTTGATTGCAGCCTTTGCAGTGCAGAGCAATACCCTGTAAGTACAGGTGACCGAAGTGAACTTGGAAAAATGGGATCACATCAAGTTAAAAAGCTTCTGCACAGCAAAAGCTGCAATCAACAAAGTGAAGAAACAATCTTGTTGTACTATGTCTTGAAAAGTAGTTGTTTTTATTATTTTTGATTGGTTCATTGTTTAGATAGTTGTTAACTTGGTGTCCTTGCCAGGAGACAATTGGTAGAGACTTCTAGTCCACCATCTTGCGCCACCTCCTCTCCCGAGATCCAGAATTTAAAATTTGAATATGGTTATAATATAGGCAACAGAAAAATAATCAACTTTATTATATACTGTTTTGAAAAAGACAGCAAGAGCGTCAGTGTTGACAGCAGTAAAAGCAGCACCCATCCCCCACCACTTGGGTAGAGATCGTACCCACCTCCCCTGTGTAGTTCCCATTGCTAGAGCAGTAGCAAGAATGAGTCTCTCCATTCCAGTCGAGGAAGCAAGATAATGGGAAAAATGTTGCTATCACATTCTAAACATAAACCAAAGTTTTAAACCAGAGGTATACTTAAACAAATGATTCAAAACCAAAGCAAATAAGCACATATGAGACCCAAACCAAGAAGCCTTTTGTGACTTTAACCAAGGTCTTCAAAGAGGGAACAAAAGCTGCAACCTTTCCAAAATCCACACTACTTCCAATGACAGCTTAAAGAAAGGAATATCTTGCTAGCTGCAAATGGGGTACAACCCACAACTCTGTTTAGCTATATTTCCTATAGTCCCAACTTCTTAGGTGGCCATCTACCTTCTCAGGTGTGTGCCCCTACCTAAACAATGAAAAGAGACAAACAGTAGGCAAGACAGGAAATCAAAAGCTGTTTACGGGAACAGAAAGATACAAACAAATGGGTGCCCCAAAAGGTCAGGAGTCATACTAATGTAAATTAAAAGCAAGTATTTCAAACTATTTTTTAGAAACGTTTCTTTTTCCTCTTGACTTAAAGGATTTCCATTTCCAGAGGACTGGCTCCCTGACCTGTAATCAAAACTGGATCGTGGCAATGAAAGTGTGAATGCTAGCCAGTACACTATAGGATGAAGTGCCCTTTGGCAAAATTTACAGGGAATCCAAAGCAGGCAGTTTGCACATTCAAAGGATTTTAACTTTTAAATCTGATTTCTGCTTTTTAAGTCTTACCTAGGAAGTTACTAAGGCTGTATTTCTGTTGTAACTTTTCATAGGTACTAAAAAGATCACTGTTTAAGACAACAGCTCTCTAAAACTTTTTTTTTATATATAGACCATTTATTTGTCTGTGAGCTAAAGCTATGAGGACTGGCTGCTGGACTTCCATGAAGCCTTGCACACAACTTGCTTTGAGCTTCTGTCTTTTGTTTTAAGCCTCTCGATCCTGGAGTCTGGACAGGTGGCCATGATGATGTCTGGGATCATATGTGTCTGCAGTATCTGGGTCACCAGCTACAAGGAGAGCTTAGCCCAATATGGTTCCATCCTTCCTGGCCCATCTCTGCTTCCTGGCCATGCTGGGAGGGGTTGGATCCTCTAGGCATCATCTTCACAGCTCTATCCTCTGTCCTTGGCTCTGTACCTGGTGTGTAAATCCAAAACCCAGATAGGCCTTGCCGTTCTTAGCTTCTCTGGATGCCATGTGGGAACTCTGGACAAATGTGTTTGTGAAGAGAAAGGGGAGGGTACTTGTGTCCAGTATTGCAAAGACCTTGGTTAAGATAAGATTGGTTGATGCAAGGTTAGCCAATTTTTGCTTTTTCAATAGAAAAAATAACTTCAGTGGCTAGCTTTGTTTTCCATAAACAATTCAGATATAATTGTTAAGAATGAGTAAATTAGGTACATGTAAATTAAATAAATGTTTATAAACAAAACTTGGTTTCAAAAATCTATTCAGTAATTTAAAATTATAAAGGTATGTTATGCTCAATTAAGTAATAGATAATCATGAAATAGCTGAATCATTTTAAGTAAAAATACTGAAATATTAACTATTAAACATAAGTTTAAGCATATGTACTTTGACATTTTGTTTTTATATGGTACAGAAAAGTTAAATATATCTGGATCTGCCAGAAAACACTTTAAAAATTGAGAAAAACATCTTCCTAGAAATTATAAAATGATTTTCCTCCCTGAATACTGATATAAAACAATTCAAAAGCATGTGCTTCTTAGATTTTCACTAGAAATTAAGGTTACTATGACTTACAATTGTAATTAATATATGTAATTAAAACTACTAAATATAAGAAACTAATAAATATACTAAATATAAAACCACCGAATATACATAGTATATAATGAAAATAAGATGTTATAAGGTATGAGGATGTTTTTTGTTGAGAAAAAATGATTTTTGTCTAGGTAGAAGTTATTTAAAGGTTGTTTCTGAAGAAAAGTTAATGAATAAAGAAATGAATGTTACAGATAAAAATAAATGTATATTAAAAGTTGAAAAAATATGGAAAAAATGTAAGA
>NW_022328853.1:0-2271 GCF_002776525.5 Piliocolobus tephrosceles | reverse complement strand
CATGTGCAAGGATAAGGAGCTTTTTAACCTGAGAGCTGCCAGGCCTCCCTGAGTCTCTCAGGGACCTGCTCACAGGTTGCCATGAAGGCGAATTGAAATAAGGTGTGCAGCGTAGTGAGCACAGTGGCCGGCACCCTGGGAGTCCTCAGTATAAATGGTTATTATTTCACACAGGGTGCTGATTGCACTAAGCTGCCCAGGAGTGACCTCTTGGCTGGTCCTAAGTGACTCAGTCCTCATTACTCCCCACTTTCTGCCAGGTGCATTCAGAGCAGCTTGGTTCAGACCTGGCCTCATTGCTGCCACGCTGGTGGGGGTTGGGGTGGTGCTGGCCAGAGTGACCAGTCCTCTGGTCTCAACCCTCACCGAGGCCAGGGGGAGGACCTGACCTTATGGGACGTTTCACAGGACTGGTTCCTTGTCTTTGCCCGTGGATCTGCCTCATCTCCCTCCCTCACCTGCTGGCCTGGTGGGAGGTGTCTACTTTTGTGTGCCCCCGTGTGCATGCCTGGCCTTTCCTTTTTCTTTTGTGAGCTGTGCAAGAGGTTCCTGGTGGTGCTGGCTGGCCTCAAAGAGCTGAGGGAAAAGCACTCGGTGTGGAGCCCCCCAGAGGGTAGAGCCTGGCTGCCTTCATAGATACTGCCTTGCTGCGGTCAGGAGATTCAAGCTCCCATTCTGTGTGACTGTTGCTGCCACCACCCAGGGAGTAGGTATCTTTGTTAAGAGCTGGGCTTGGCGTGGAGCCAGAGCCAGGGCAGGAGGGGCCTGCAGTCCAGAGCTGTACTCTCATATTCCTGAATGGGAGATGCCAAGCTCCTCAGCCCCCAAGGTGGCTGTTAGAAGCTGCTGTGTTTTGAAAGATGATGTCCCCTCCAAAATTCATGTTGAAACTTAGCTCCCAATGCAACAATATTAAGAGATGGGGACTTTGGGAGGTGATTAGGACATGAGGGCTCCACTCTCATGAATGGGGATTAGTGACCTTACAGAAGGGATTCAGGAGGCAAATTTGCCCCTTCTGACCCATCTGCCACGTGAGGACACAGTGTTCTTCCTTCTGAAGGATAAAGCCACAGGTGCCATATGGGAAGCAGACAGCAGCCCTCACCCGCTGACACCTTGAAAAATACATTTCTGTTCTGTATAAATCACCCAGGCCGCAGGGTTCTATTAGAGCAGCACAAACTGAAGACAGGAGTCTTGCTGCCATTCTCCTCCAACCACCTGCAGACTTGTCTGTTTAACCCAGTGTACCGCATTGATGCCTTCACTTTCTAGGAGTAAATGCCTCCACGTTCCAGGAGTGCCTTCACATGGAAACAGGTGGGAAGTACAGGCCTAAGGGACCACCGGGCCATCCTCAAGCCATACATTTTTGGATCACTTGCTATGATCAACAGCTACAAGGCTACATGCTTCGTACAAACCCCCTTCCCTGCCCTCAGCACACTGACAAGAGGTTCCCCAGATGCACCCGCAGGGTTCACACTTAGTAGAAGCCCCCTGTTGATCCAGGCCTTGGTGCCTCCTCATGGCCCCTGCTCCTGATCTGCGTCTTTCTCTAAACGAGAACTGTTAGAGGCAGGCTGCCTTCTCAAGCCTCCCTTGGGGTCCCATATCCTGGCTATAGAGGGGGCCTACATGTCACCAGGGTCACTATCCTGGGTTTCTCATCTTCTTTCCCAGACAGAGCCTGGCTACTGAAGCCTTGACCTTGGGCATCTCGGCCTGAGCTGGGTCTAGACAAGCAGTTCCCGGCTGGGCCTCTCAGAGGAGGCTTGCTGTGGGGACCAACCGACCCTGGGGAATTGGTAATGAGAGGCATTTTGGGGCCCCAGGGGTAGAGATCTCCTTTCATCGAGTGCCGTTACAGCCAGGGATTTGCCACCACAGCCTGTGTCAGCCTGAGCTGCTAGTGTTTCCTGCTAGGTGTCCCAGAGGACTTTATCCATTAGCAGATGGAAGTGCCCTACTTTGGGTTGGAGGAGCTCAAGGCTGCAGGAATGGGGTAGGTGGGCAGAAGAGCAGCTAGGGAGCAGCCTGGGCATCCAGGACTGTTCTGGAACCTGCTCGCTAGGGGCTCCGAGGCATGGAGGAAGCTATTTCCTTATGGTGCAGGGCTCTCAGCTCTGTCTGTTGTTCCACGGCCCTTCTCCGATGCTCCCCATCCCAAACCTTCTTACTACCAATGGGTCCTGGTTTACCAACCAGGGAGGGGGTCAGTGATCTGCTGAGGCTGCTCTTCCTGCAGAGGACCCCAAGTCACAGTCA
>NW_022328852.1:0-2271 GCF_002776525.5 Piliocolobus tephrosceles | reverse complement strand
TGACTGTGACTTGGGGTCCTCTGCAGGAAGAGCAGCCTCAGCAGATCACTGACCCCCTCCCTGGTTGGTAAACCAGGACCCATTGGTAGTAAGAAGGTTTGGGATGGGGAGCATCGGAGAAGGGCCGTGGAACAACAGACAGAGCTGAGAGCCCTGCACCATAAGGAAATAGCTTCCTCCATGCCTCGGAGCCCCTAGCGAGCAGGTTCCAGAACAGTCCTGGATGCCCAGGCTGCTCCCTAGCTGCTCTTCTGCCCACCTACCCCATTCCTGCAGCCTTGAGCTCCTCCAACCCAAAGTAGGGCACTTCCATCTGCTAATGGATAAAGTCCTCTGGGACACCTAGCAGGAAACACTAGCAGCTCAGGCTGACACAGGCTGTGGTGGCAAATCCCTGGCTGTAACGGCACTCGATGAAAGGAGATCTCTACCCCTGGGGCCCCAAAATGCCTCTCATTACCAATTCCCCAGGGTCGGTTGGTCCCCACAGCAAGCCTCCTCTGAGAGGCCCAGCCGGGAACTGCTTGTCTAGACCCAGCTCAGGCCGAGATGCCCAAGGTCAAGGCTTCAGTAGCCAGGCTCTGTCTGGGAAAGAAGATGAGAAACCCAGGATAGTGACCCTGGTGACATGTAGGCCCCCTCTATAGCCAGGATATGGGACCCCAAGGGAGGCTTGAGAAGGCAGCCTGCCTCTAACAGTTCTCGTTTAGAGAAAGACGCAGATCAGGAGCAGGGGCCATGAGGAGGCACCAAGGCCTGGATCAACAGGGGGCTTCTACTAAGTGTGAACCCTGCGGGTGCATCTGGGGAACCTCTTGTCAGTGTGCTGAGGGCAGGGAAGGGGGTTTGTACGAAGCATGTAGCCTTGTAGCTGTTGATCATAGCAAGTGATCCAAAAATGTATGGCTTGAGGATGGCCCGGTGGTCCCTTAGGCCTGTACTTCCCACCTGTTTCCATGTGAAGGCACTCCTGGAACGTGGAGGCATTTACTCCTAGAAAGTGAAGGCATCAATGCGGTACACTGGGTTAAACAGACAAGTCTGCAGGTGGTTGGAGGAGAATGGCAGCAAGACTCCTGTCTTCAGTTTGTGCTGCTCTAATAGAACCCTGCGGCCTGGGTGATTTATACAGAACAGAAATGTATTTTTCAAGGTGTCAGCGGGTGAGGGCTGCTGTCTGCTTCCCATATGGCACCTGTGGCTTTATCCTTCAGAAGGAAGAACACTGTGTCCTCACGTGGCAGATGGGTCAGAAGGGGCAAATTTGCCTCCTGAATCCCTTCTGTAAGGTCACTAATCCCCATTCATGAGAGTGGAGCCCTCATGTCCTAATCACCTCCCAAAGTCCCCATCTCTTAATATTGTTGCATTGGGAGCTAAGTTTCAACATGAATTTTGGAGGGGACATCATCTTTCAAAACACAGCAGCTTCTAACAGCCACCTTGGGGGCTGAGGAGCTTGGCATCTCCCATTCAGGAATATGAGAGTACAGCTCTGGACTGCAGGCCCCTCCTGCCCTGGCTCTGGCTCCACGCCAAGCCCAGCTCTTAACAAAGATACCTACTCCCTGGGTGGTGGCAGCAACAGTCACACAGAATGGGAGCTTGAATCTCCTGACCGCAGCAAGGCAGTATCTATGAAGGCAGCCAGGCTCTACCCTCTGGGGGGCTCCACACCGAGTGCTTTTCCCTCAGCTCTTTGAGGCCAGCCAGCACCACCAGGAACCTCTTGCACAGCTCACAAAAGAAAAAGGAAAGGCCAGGCATGCACACGGGGGCACACAAAAGTAGACACCTCCCACCAGGCCAGCAGGTGAGGGAGGGAGATGAGGCAGATCCACGGGCAAAGACAAGGAACCAGTCCTGTGAAACGTCCCATAAGGTCAGGTCCTCCCCCTGGCCTCGGTGAGGGTTGAGACCAGAGGACTGGTCACTCTGGCCAGCACCACCCCAACCCCCACCAGCGTGGCAGCAATGAGGCCAGGTCTGAACCAAGCTGCTCTGAATGCACCTGGCAGAAAGTGGGGAGTAATGAGGACTGAGTCACTTAGGACCAGCCAAGAGGTCACTCCTGGGCAGCTTAGTGCAATCAGCACCCTGTGTGAAATAATAACCATTTATACTGAGGACTCCCAGGGTGCCGGCCACTGTGCTCACTACGCTGCACACCTTATTTCAATTCGCCTTCATGGCAACCTGTGAGCAGGTCCCTGAGAGACTCAGGGAGGCCTGGCAGCTCTCAGGTTAAAAAGCTCCTTATCCTTGCACATG
>NW_022328851.1:0-2271 GCF_002776525.5 Piliocolobus tephrosceles | reverse complement strand
CATGTGCAAGGATAAGGAGCTTTTTAACCTGAGAGCTGCCAGGCCTCCCTGAGTCTCTCAGGGACCTGCTTACAGGTTGCCATGAAGGCGAATTGAAATAAGGTGTGCAGCGTAGTGAGCACAGTGGCCGGCACCCTGGGAGTCCTCAGTATAAATGGTTATTATTTCACACAGGGTGCTGATTGCACTAAGCTGCCCAGGAGTGGCCTCTTGGCTGGTCCTAAGTGACTCAGTCCTCATGACTCCCCACTTTCTGCCAGGTGCATTCAGAGCAGCTTGGTTCAGACCTGGCCTTATTGCTGCCACGCTGGTGGGGGTTGGGGTGGTGCTGGCCAGAGTGACCAGTCCTCTGGTCTCAACCCTCACCGAGGCCAGGGGGAGGACCTGACCTTATGGGACGTTTCACAGGACTGGCTCCTTGTCTTTGCCCGTGGATCTGCCTCATCTCCCTCCCTCACCTGCTGGCCTGGTGGGAGGTGTCTACTTTTGTGTGCCCCCGTGTGCATGCCTGGCCTTTCCTTTTTCTTTTGTGAGCTGTGCCAGAGGTTCCTGGTGGTGCTGGCTGGCCTCAAAGAGCTGAGGGAAAAGCACTCGGTGTGGAGCCCCCCAGAGGGTAGAGCCTGGCTGCCTTCATAGATACTGCCTTGCTGCGGTCAGGAGATTCAAGCTCCCATTCTGTGTGACTGTTGCTGCCACCACCCAGGGAGTAGGTATCTTTGTTAAGAGCTGGGCTTGGCGTGGAGCCAGAGCCAGGGCAGGAGGGGCCTGCAGTCCAGAGCTGTACTCTCATATTCCTGAATGGGAGATGCCAAGCTCCTCAGCCCCCAAGGTGGCTGTTAGAAGCTGCTGTGTTTTGAAAGATGATGTCCCCTCCAAAATTCATGTTGAAACTTAGCTCCCAATGCAACAATATTAAGAGATGGGGACTTTGGGAGGTGATTAGGACATGAGGGCTCCACTCTCATGAATGGGGATTAGTGACCTTACAGAAGGGATTCAGGAGGCAAATTTGCCCCTTCTGACCCATCTGCCACGTGAGGACACAGTGTTCTTCCTTCTGAAGGATAAAGCCACAGGTGCCATATGGGAAGCAGACAGCAGCCCTCACCCGCTGACACCTTGAAAAATACATTTCTGTTCTGTATAAATCACCCAGGCCGCAGGGTTCTATTAGAGCAGCACAAACTGAAGACAGGAGTCTTGCTGCCATTCTCCTCCAACCACCTGCAGACTTGTCTGTTTAACCCAGTGTACCGCATTGATGCCTTCACTTTCTAGGAGTAAATGCCTCCACGTTCCAGGAGTGCCTTCACATGGAAACAGGTGGGAAGTACAGGCCTAAGGGACCACCGGGCCATCCTCAAGCCATACATTTTTGGATCACTTGCTATGATCAACAGCTACAAGGCTACATGCTTCGTACAAACCCCCTTCCCTGCCCTCAGCACACTGACAAGAGGTTCCCCAGATGCACCCGCAGGGTTCACACTTAGTAGAAGCCCCCTGTTGATCCAGGCCTTGGTGCCTCCTCATGGCCCCTGCTCCTGATCTGCGTCTTTCTCTAAACGAGAACTGTTAGAGGCAGGCTGCCTTCTCAAGCCTCCCTTGGGGTCCCATATCCTGGCTATAGAGGGGGCCTACATGTCACCAGGGTCACTATCCTGGGTTTCTCATCTTCTTTCCCAGACAGAGCCTGGCTACTGAAGCCTTGACCTTGGGCATCTCGGCCTGAGCTGGGTCTAGACAAGCAGTTCCCGGCTGGGCCTCTCAGAGGAGGCTTGCTGTGGGGACCAACCGACCCTGGGGAATTGGTAATGAGAGGCATTTTGGGGCCCCAGGGGTAGAGATCTCCTTTCATCGAGTGCCGTTACAGCCAGGGATTTGCCACCACAGCCTGTGTCAGCCTGAGCTGCTAGTGTTTCCTGCTAGGTGTCCCAGAGGACTTTATCCATTAGCAGATGGAAGTGCCCTACTTTGGGTTGGAGGAGCTCAAGGCTGCAGGAATGGGGTAGGTGGGCAGAAGAGCAGCTAGGGAGCAGCCTGGGCATCCAGGACTGTTCTGGAACCTGCTCGCTAGGGGCTCCGAGGCATGGAGGAAGCTATTTCCTTATGGTGCAGGGCTCTCAGCTCTGTCTGTTGTTCCACGGCCCTTCTCCGATGCTCCCCATCCCAAACCTTCTTACTACCAATGGGTCCTGGTTTACCAACCAGGGAGGGGGTCAGTGATCTGCTGAGGCTGCTCTTCCTGCAGAGGACCCCAAGTCACAGTCA
>NW_022328850.1:0-2271 GCF_002776525.5 Piliocolobus tephrosceles | reverse complement strand
TGACTGTGACTTGGGGTCCTCTGCAGGAAGAGCAGCCTCAGCAGATCACTGACCCCCTCCCTGGTTGGTAAACCAGGACCCATTGGTAGTAAGAAGGTTTGGGATGGGGAGCATCGGAGAAGGGCCGTGGAACAACAGACAGAGCTGAGAGCCCTGCACCATAAGGAAATAGCTTCCTCCATGCCTCGGAGCCCCTAGCGAGCAGGTTCCAGAACAGTCCTGGATGCCCAGGCTGCTCCCTAGCTGCTCTTCTGCCCACCTACCCCATTCCTGCAGCCTTGAGCTCCTCCAACCCAAAGTAGGGCACTTCCATCTGCTAATGGATAAAGTCCTCTGGGACACCTAGCAGGAAACACTAGCAGCTCAGGCTGACACAGGCTGTGGTGGCAAATCCCTGGCTGTAACGGCACTCGATGAAAGGAGATCTCTACCCCTGGGGCCCCAAAATGCCTCTCATTACCAATTCCCCAGGGTCGGTTGGTCCCCACAGCAAGCCTCCTCTGAGAGGCCCAGCCGGGAACTGCTTGTCTAGACCCAGCTCAGGCCGAGATGCCCAAGGTCAAGGCTTCAGTAGCCAGGCTCTGTCTGGGAAAGAAGATGAGAAACCCAGGATAGTGACCCTGGTGACATGTAGGCCCCCTCTATAGCCAGGATATGGGACCCCAAGGGAGGCTTGAGAAGGCAGCCTGCCTCTAACAGTTCTCGTTTAGAGAAAGACGCAGATCAGGAGCAGGGGCCATGAGGAGGCACCAAGGCCTGGATCAACAGGGGGCTTCTACTAAGTGTGAACCCTGCGGGTGCATCTGGGGAACCTCTTGTCAGTGTGCTGAGGGCAGGGAAGGGGGTTTGTACGAAGCATGTAGCCTTGTAGCTGTTGATCATAGCAAGTGATCCAAAAATGTATGGCTTGAGGATGGCCCGGTGGTCCCTTAGGCCTGTACTTCCCACCTGTTTCCATGTGAAGGCACTCCTGGAACGTGGAGGCATTTACTCCTAGAAAGTGAAGGCATCAATGCGGTACACTGGGTTAAACAGACAAGTCTGCAGGTGGTTGGAGGAGAATGGCAGCAAGACTCCTGTCTTCAGTTTGTGCTGCTCTAATAGAACCCTGCGGCCTGGGTGATTTATACAGAACAGAAATGTATTTTTCAAGGTGTCAGCGGGTGAGGGCTGCTGTCTGCTTCCCATATGGCACCTGTGGCTTTATCCTTCAGAAGGAAGAACACTGTGTCCTCACGTGGCAGATGGGTCAGAAGGGGCAAATTTGCCTCCTGAATCCCTTCTGTAAGGTCACTAATCCCCATTCATGAGAGTGGAGCCCTCATGTCCTAATCACCTCCCAAAGTCCCCATCTCTTAATATTGTTGCATTGGGAGCTAAGTTTCAACATGAATTTTGGAGGGGACATCATCTTTCAAAACACAGCAGCTTCTAACAGCCACCTTGGGGGCTGAGGAGCTTGGCATCTCCCATTCAGGAATATGAGAGTACAGCTCTGGACTGCAGGCCCCTCCTGCCCTGGCTCTGGCTCCACGCCAAGCCCAGCTCTTAACAAAGATACCTACTCCCTGGGTGGTGGCAGCAACAGTCACACAGAATGGGAGCTTGAATCTCCTGACCGCAGCAAGGCAGTATCTATGAAGGCAGCCAGGCTCTACCCTCTGGGGGGCTCCACACCGAGTGCTTTTCCCTCAGCTCTTTGAGGCCAGCCAGCACCACCAGGAACCTCTGGCACAGCTCACAAAAGAAAAAGGAAAGGCCAGGCATGCACACGGGGGCACACAAAAGTAGACACCTCCCACCAGGCCAGCAGGTGAGGGAGGGAGATGAGGCAGATCCACGGGCAAAGACAAGGAGCCAGTCCTGTGAAACGTCCCATAAGGTCAGGTCCTCCCCCTGGCCTCGGTGAGGGTTGAGACCAGAGGACTGGTCACTCTGGCCAGCACCACCCCAACCCCCACCAGCGTGGCAGCAATAAGGCCAGGTCTGAACCAAGCTGCTCTGAATGCACCTGGCAGAAAGTGGGGAGTCATGAGGACTGAGTCACTTAGGACCAGCCAAGAGGCCACTCCTGGGCAGCTTAGTGCAATCAGCACCCTGTGTGAAATAATAACCATTTATACTGAGGACTCCCAGGGTGCCGGCCACTGTGCTCACTACGCTGCACACCTTATTTCAATTCGCCTTCATGGCAACCTGTAAGCAGGTCCCTGAGAGACTCAGGGAGGCCTGGCAGCTCTCAGGTTAAAAAGCTCCTTATCCTTGCACATG
>NW_022328849.1:0-4369 GCF_002776525.5 Piliocolobus tephrosceles | reverse complement strand
GATCTGCTGAGGCTGCTCTTCCTGCAGAGGACCCCAAGTCACAGTCATACTGGAGGCTCTTTCCCTGGCCCCCTTCATCTCAAGCCTAGTGAGTGACTCTTGCAGAGCTGGTGAAGCTACCGGGGGATTCCTTCCTGGTGGGTTCAGCACGAGTGGAAATAGAGTTGTAGGGAGCCATGGGAGAAGGTTGAACTAGAGCTGGAAGGGATGTCAGAGGCTAGCTAGGTCAAGTCTCTCATTTTAGGATGAAGAGTAATGTCCCCTTTCATTTCTGATGTTGCTCACTTGTGTTTTGTCTCTGCTTGGTCAGTCTAGCAAAGAGATTTCTCAATTTTATGAAATATTCAAGAAGAGCTAACTTTTGCTTTAGTTGACTTTATGCATTATTTTCCTATTTTCTATTTAAGTGAGTTTTGTTCTTTTTTACTTATTACTTTGAGTTTAATTTGCTCTTCGTCTAGCTTCTTAAGGCAGAAGCTGACCATTTCAACTCAGTGGTTTCCTTTCTTAAAAAGCAGCTTTATTGATGTATAATTGACATACAAAGAACAGCACATGTTTAATTTGTAACATTTGATGAGTTTGGACATAGACAAACACCTGTGATATTATCACCACAATCAAGTCAACACAGTCAACCCCTAAAAAAGGTTCCTGGTGTCCTTTTGTTTTTGTTTCTGCTTTGTTTTGTTTTTGTTTCTGCTTTGTTTTGTTTTTGTGGTAAGAACACTTAAGGTGGGATCTGCCCTCTAACAGATTCTGAATTCTACAATACCAGGTTGTTAACTATGATGCTATGTTGTAGAGCAGATCTCCAGAACTTAATGATCTAGCAAAAGTGAAACTTTATACCCATTGAACAACAATTCCTCATTTCTCTCAGACCTAAACTCTGGCAACTACTATGGTACTCTCTGCTTCTATGAGTCTGACTCTTAAAAAATAAATTCCATGAGTCTGACTCTAAGAAATACTGTCATAATGACAGGCATATAGACCAATTGAACAAAATAGAGAGCCCAGAAGTAAACATATGTATATATGGTCAATTGATCTTTGACAAAGGTACCAAGAATATACAATGAGACAGTGAGAAAATATAGTCTCTTCAAAGAAATGTGCTGGGAAAATTGGATATCCACATGCCAAAAAAAAAAACACCAGAAAATGAAAATGAAGTTAGAACCCTACTTTACACACAAAAATTAAATGAATTTAAGACTTAAATGTTAGATATGAAACTGTAAAACTTCTAAAAGAAACTATAGGGGAAAACTTCTTGACACTGGCACTGGTAATGATTTATTGGATATGACTCTAAAAGCACAGGGAACAAACCTGAAAATAGATAGAAAGGACAACATCAAACTAAAAACCTTCTGCATAGCAAAGGAAGCAATTAACAGAATTGAAAGGTAACCTATAGGATGGGAGTAAGCATTTGTAAATCATATATCTGATAAGGGGTTAATTTACAAAATATGTAAGGAAATCCTGCAACTCAGTAGCAAAAAACAAAAAACACAAATAATCTGATTTTAAACTGAGTAAAGGATTTGAACAGAAATTTCTGCAAAGAAGACATACAAAATGACTAACAGATATATGAAAATATGTTCAACATCATTAATTATCAGCCCCTCCCCTCTCCCCTCTTCCCTCTCCCCTCCTCGACAGGGTCTTATTCTGTCGCTCAGGCTGGAGTGTAGTGGCACCATCTTGGCTCACTGCAGCCTTGACTTCCTGGGCTAAAGTGATCCTCCCACCTCAGCCTCCTGGAAAGCTGGGATTAGAGGTGTACACCACCATGTCCGGCTAATTTTTGTTTTTTTTTGTTTTTGTTTTTTTTTTGGTAGAGATGGGGTTTTGCCATGTTGCCCTGGATGGTCTCAGACTCCTGGGCTCAAGCTATCTGACCACCTTGGCCTCCCAAACTGCTAGGACTACAGGTGTGAGCCACCACAGCCAGCCCAGGTTGTTTTCTAATATATGCAATTAAAGCTATACACTTCCTTTAAGTATTGTTTAATCTCACACCTGTCAGAATGGCTATTGTTAAAACCTCAAAAAATAGCAGATGATGGAGAGGTTGTGGAGAAAAGGGGATGCTTATACACTGTTGGTGGGAGTGCAAATTAATTCAGCCCCTGTGGAAAGCAGTTTGGAGATTTCTCAAAGGAGTAAAAATAGAATTGCCATTTAACCCGGCAATCCTATTACTGGATATATACCCAAAGGAAAATAAATTGTTCTGCCAAAAAGCCACCTGCACTTGTATGTTCATCACAGCACTATTCACACAATAGCAAAGACATGGAATCAACCCAGGTGCCCATCAATGGTGGATTGGATAAAGAAAATGTGGCACATACACACTATGGAATACTACACAGCTATAAAAAAGAATGAAATGTCCTTTGCAGCAACTTGGATGAAGCTGGAGGCCATTATCCTTAGCAAATAAACATGAACAGAAAGCCAAACCCTGCATGTCTTTACTCATAAGTGGGAGCTAAACATTAGATATGAATAAACACAAAGATAGGAACAATAAGCACCAGGAATTCCAAAAGCAGGGAGAGAGGAAGGGGGGCAAGGGTTGAAAAACTACCTATTCAATACTTGTGAAATGGGAAAAGTTCCCTTATCCCCCTGCAGGGTGTGCGCTGGGGGTGTGGCTCGCTTCTTAGTGTCCCACTGCTCAAATCTCTAGGGGAGCACACAGACAGGCTGTGGGGTTCTGACCTCATGGCAGTGTCCTGGGATGAACGTTTACAGCGGAAGCCCCAGTGGGCGTGTGTTACGGTGTGCTCTTTCGGTTTTGCTGTCTGTAGGTGGCTTGTGTCTTCTTCCACGGGTGTGTTCCTCTCAATATCCAGCTGCTTGGCCCGCTAGGGTCTCAGGGTATTTATAGCCCAGGATGAGAGTGTGGCAGGCCAGGGTGGTCTTGGGAAATGCAACATTTGGGCACAAAATAGGGATGGAGTCCTTGCCAGGGGCCCCGCCTTTCTCTAACCAGCACTTCCCTGTCCCATCCCATATCATTTGGGCAAACTACTTGGGTTAGAAGCCCAAATCTCAGCATGCAACATACCCATGTAACAAACCTACACACATACCTCCTGAATCTGAAATAAATAAATGGGCTGGATGCAGTGACTCATGTCTGTAATCCCAGCACTTAGGGAGGTGGAGACACAAAAATTGCTTGAACTCAGCAGGCAGAGGTTAGGAGTTCAAGACCAGCCTGGCCAACATGGTGAAACCCCTTCTCTACTAAAAATACAAAAAATTAGCTGGGCATGGTGGCGCACGCTTGTAATCCCAATTACTCAGGAGGCTGAGGCAGGAGAATAACTTGAACCCAGGAAGCAGAAGTTGCAGTGAGCCAAGATTGCGCCATTGCACTCCAGCCTGGGTGATAGAGGGAGACTCTATCCCAAAAAGTAAGTAAGTAAGTAGAGACCAGGGGCAGTGGCTCACGCCTGTAATCCCAGCACTTTGGGAGGCTGAGGTGGGCTGATAGCCTGAGATCAGGAGTTCAAGACCAGCTTGGCCAACATGGTGAAACCCTGTCTCTACTAAAATACGAAAAAGCAGCTGGGTGCGGTGGCAGGCGCTTGGTGGCCAGCTACTCAGGAGGCCGAGGCACCAGAATTGCTTAAACCTGGGGAGGCGGAGGTTTCAGTGAGCCGAGATCGTGCCACTGCGCTTTAGCCTGGGGGACAAAGCAGAACTCTGTCTCAAAAAAAAAAAAAATAAGCAGAATCACTGCCTGTCATAAAGTCATCAATTTCCCCCAATGTAATTCAATTAAAAATAACTATTTTTTAAGCTAGACAAGTTAATTGTAAAGTTTATATGAACAGATAAACTTGCAGGAGCCAGGCACGGTGGCTCATGCCTATAATCCCAGTACTTTGGGAGGCTAAGGCGAGAGGATTGCTTGAGGCCAGGAGTTTGAGATCAGCCTGGGCAATACAGTGAGATCCCAACTCTTAAAAAAGCAATAATTGTGGTGTGAATGGAGGGCAGGGGATGAGCTTTATCAAATATTAAAGCATGATAAAGGCCTTATAATTAAAATTATATGCTGCTGACACATAATGAATGGAACAGAATACAAAGTATAAAAATAGATGGCAATACATATGAACATTTAGTATAAACTATACATGATATCTCAAGTCACTGAAGAAAATAACTTAAATAAGGGTATTGTGATAACCAGATAGTTATTTGTAAAATAAAATAAAATTGGATTCACATACTCCATACCAAGTACTAGAAACACTCCAAGTGAACAAGCAATTATGGCAAGGTTGCAGGATACAAGTTTAATATCCAAAAGTCTATCACTTTCCTATAT
>NW_022328848.1:0-4370 GCF_002776525.5 Piliocolobus tephrosceles | reverse complement strand
ATATAGGAAAGTGATAGACTTTTGGATATTAAACTTGTATCCTGCAACCTTGCCATAATTGCTTGTTCACTTGGAGTGTTTCTAGTACTTGGTATGGAGTATGTGAATCCAATTTTATTTTATTTTACAAATAACTATCTGGTTATCACAATACCCTTATTTAAGTTATTTTCTTCAGTGACTTGAGATATCATGTATAGTTTATACTAAATGTTCATATGTATTGCCATCTATTTTTATACTTTGTATTCTGTTCCATTCATTATGTGTCAGCAGCATATAATTTTAATTATAAGGCCTTTATCATGCTTTAATATTTGATAAAGCTCATCCCCTGCCCTCCATTCACACCACAATTATTGCTTTTTTAAGAGTTGGGGTCTCACTGTATTGCCCAGGCTGATCTCAAACTCCTGGCCTCAAGCAATCCTCTCGCCTTAGCCTCCCAAAGTACTGGGATTATAGGCATGAGCCACCGTGCCTGGCTCCTGCAAGTTTATCTGTTCATATAAACTTTACAATTAACTTGTCTAGCTTAAAAAATAGTTATTTTTAATTGAATTACATTGGGGGAAATTGATGACTTTATGACAGGCAGTGATTCTGCTTATTTTTTTTTTTTTGAGACAGAGTTCTGCTTTGTCCCCCAGGCTAAAGCGCAGTGGCACGATCTCGGCTCACTGAAACCTCCGCCTCCCCAGGTTTAAGCAATTCTGGTGCCTCGGCCTCCTGAGTAGCTGGCCACCAAGCGCCTGTGCCACCGCACCCAGCTGCTTTTTCGTATTTTAGTAGAGACAGGGTTTCACCATGTTGGCCAAGCTGGTCTTGAACTCCTGATCTCAGGCTATCAGCCCACCTCAGCCTCCCAAAGTGCTGGGATTACAGGCGTGAGCCACTGCCCCTGGTCTCTACTTACTTACTTACTTTTTGGGATAGAGTCTCCCTCTATCACCCAGGCTGGAGTGCAATGGCGCAATCTTGGCTCACTGCAACTTCTGCTTCCTGGGTTCAAGTTATTCTCCTGCCTCAGCCTCCTGAGTAATTGGGATTACAAGCGTGCGCCACCATGCCCAGCTAATTTTTTGTATTTTTAGTAGAGAAGGGGTTTCACCATGTTGGCCAGGCTGGTCTTGAACTCCTAACCTCTGCCTGCTGAGTTCAAGCAATTTTTGTGTCTCCACCTCCCTAAGTGCTGGGATTACAGACATGAGTCACTGCATCCAGCCCATTTATTTATTTCAGATTCAGGAGGTATGTGTGTAGGTTTGTTACATGGGTATGTTGCATGCTGAGATTTGGGCTTCTAACCCAAGTAGTTTGCCCAAATGATATGGGATGGGACAGGGAAGTGCTGGTTAGAGAAAGGCGGGGCCCCTGGCAAGGACTCCATCCCTATTTTGTGCCCAAATGTTGCATTTCCCAAGACCACCCTGGCCTGCCACACTCTCATCCTGGGCTATAAATACCCTGAGACCCTAGCGGGCCAAGCAGCTGGATATTGAGAGGAACACACCCGTGGAAGAAGACACAAGCCACCTACAGACAGCAAAACCGAAAGAGCACACCGTAACACACGCCCACTGGGGCTTCCGCTGTAAACGTTCATCCCAGGACACTGCCATGAGGTCAGAACCCCACAGCCTGTCTGTGTGCTCCCCTAGAGATTTGAGCAGTGGGACACTAAGAAGCGAGCCACACCCCCAGCGCACACCCTGCAGGGGGATAAGGGAACTTTTCCCATTTCACAAGTATTGAATAGGTAGTTTTTCAACCCTTGCCCCCCTTCCTCTCTCCCTGCTTTTGGAATTCCTGGTGCTTATTGTTCCTATCTTTGTGTTTATTCATATCTAATGTTTAGCTCCCACTTATGAGTAAAGACATGCAGGGTTTGGCTTTCTGTTCATGTTTATTTGCTAAGGATAATGGCCTCCAGCTTCATCCAAGTTGCTGCAAAGGACATTTCATTCTTTTTTATAGCTGTGTAGTATTCCATAGTGTGTATGTGCCACATTTTCTTTATCCAATCCACCATTGATGGGCACCTGGGTTGATTCCATGTCTTTGCTATTGTGTGAATAGTGCTGTGATGAACATACAAGTGCAGGTGGCTTTTTGGCAGAACAATTTATTTTCCTTTGGGTATATATCCAGTAATAGGATTGCCGGGTTAAATGGCAATTCTATTTTTACTCCTTTGAGAAATCTCCAAACTGCTTTCCACAGGGGCTGAATTAATTTGCACTCCCACCAACAGTGTATAAGCATCCCCTTTTCTCCACAACCTCTCCATCATCTGCTATTTTTTGAGGTTTTAACAATAGCCATTCTGACAGGTGTGAGATTAAACAATACTTAAAGGAAGTGTATAGCTTTAATTGCATATATTAGAAAACAACCTGGGCTGGCTGTGGTGGCTCACACCTGTAGTCCTAGCAGTTTGGGAGGCCAAGGTGGTCAGATAGCTTGAGCCCAGGAGTCTGAGACCATCCAGGGCAACATGGCAAAACCCCATCTCTACCAAAAAAAAAACAAAAACAAAAAAAAACAAAAATTAGCCGGACATGGTGGTGTACACCTCTAATCCCAGCTTTCCAGGAGGCTGAGGTGGGAGGATCACTTTAGCCCAGGAAGTCAAGGCTGCAGTGAGCCAAGATGGTGCCACTACACTCCAGCCTGAGCGACAGAATAAGACCCTGTCGAGGAGGGGAGAGGGAAGAGGGGAGAGGGGAGGGGCTGATAATTAATGATGTTGAACATATTTTCATATATCTGTTAGTCATTTTGTATGTCTTCTTTGCAGAAATTTCTGTTCAAATCCTTTACTCAGTTTAAAATCAGATTATTTGTGTTTTTTGTTTTTTGCTACTGAGTTGCAGGATTTCCTTACATATTTTGTAAATTAACCCCTTATCAGATATATGATTTACAAATGCTTACTCCCATCCTATAGGTTACCTTTCAATTCTGTTAATTGCTTCCTTTGCTATGCAGAAGGTTTTTAGGTTGATGTTGTCCTTTCTATCTATTTTCAGGTTTGTTCCCTGTGCTTTTAGAGTCATATCCAATAAATCATTACCAGTGCCAGTGTCAAGAAGTTTTCCCCTATAGTTTCTTTTAGAAGTTTTACAGTTTCATATCTAACATTTAAGTCTTAAATTCATTTAATTTTTGTGTGTAAAGTAGGGTTCTAACTTCATTTTCATTTTCTGGTGTTTTTTTTTTTGGCATGTGGATATCCAATTTTCCCAGCACATTTCTTTGAAGAGACTATATTTTCTCACTGTCTCATTGTATATTCTTGGTACCTTTGTCAAAGATCAATTGACCATATATACATATGTTTACTTCTGGGCTCTCTATTTTGTTCAATTGGTCTATATGCCTGTCATTATGACAGTATTTCTTAGAGTCAGACTCATGGAATTTATTTTTTAAGAGTCAGACTCATAGAAGCAGAGAGTACCATAGTAGTTGCCAGAGTTTAGGTCTGAGAGAAATGAGGAATTGTTGTTCAATGGGTATAAAGTTTCACTTTTGCTAGATCATTAAGTTCTGGAGATCTGCTCTACAACATAGCATCATAGTTAACAACCTGGTATTGTAGAATTCAGAATCTGTTAGAGGGCAGATCCCACCTTAAGTGTTCTTACCACAAAAACAAAACAAAGCAGAAACAAAAACAAAACAAAGCAGAAACAAAAACAAAAGGACACCAGGAACCTTTTTTAGGGGTTGACTGTGTTGACTTGATTGTGGTGATAATATCACAGGTGTTTGTCTATGTCCAAACTCATCAAATGTTACAAATTAAACATGTGCTGTTCTTTGTATGTCAATTATACATCAATAAAGCTGCTTTTTAAGAAAGGAAACCACTGAGTTGAAATGGTCAGCTTCTGCCTTAAGAAGCTAGACGAAGAGCAAATTAAACTCAAAGTAATAAGTAAAAAAGAACAAAACTCACTTAAATAGAAAATAGGAAAATAATGCATAAAGTCAACTAAAGCAAAAGTTAGCTCTTCTTGAATATTTCATAAAATTGAGAAATCTCTTTGCTAGACTGACCAAGCAGAGACAAAACACAAGTGAGCAACATCAGAAATGAAAGGGGACATTACTCTTCATCCTAAAATGAGAGACTTGACCTAGCTAGCCTCTGACATCCCTTCCAGCTCTAGTTCAACCTTCTCCCATGGCTCCCTACAACTCTATTTCCACTCGTGCTGAACCCACCAGGAAGGAATCCCCCGGTAGCTTCACCAGCTCTGCAAGAGTCACTCACTAGGCTTGAGATGAAGGGGGCCAGGGAAAGAGCCTCCAGTATGACTGTGACTTGGGGTCCTCTGCAGGAAGAGCAGCCTCAGCAGATC
>NW_022328847.1:0-4360 GCF_002776525.5 Piliocolobus tephrosceles | reverse complement strand
GATCTGCTGAGGCTGCTCTTCCTGCAGAGGACCCCAAGTCACAGTCATACTGGAGGCTCCTTCCCTGGCCCCCTTCATCTCAAGCCTAGTGAGTGACTCTTGCAGAGCTGGTGAAGCTACTGGGGGATTCCTTCCTGGTGGGTTCAGCACGAGTAGTGGAAATAGAGTTGTAGGGAGCCATGGGAGAAGGTTGAACTAGAGCTGGAAGGGATGTCAGAGGCTAGCTAGGTCAAGTCTCTCATTTTAGGATGAAGAGTAATGTCCCCTTTCATTTCTGATGTTGCTTACTTGTGTTTTGTCTCTGCTTGGTCAGTCTAGCGAAGAGATTTCTCAATTTTATTAAATATTCAAGAAGAGCTAACTTTTGCTTTTGTTGACCTTATGCATTATTTTCCTATTTTCTATTTAAATGAATTTTGTTCTTTTTTACTTATTACTTTGAGTTTAATTTGCTCTTTGTCTAGCTTCTTAAGGCAGAAGCTGACCATTTCAACTCAGTGGTTTCCTTTCTTAAAAAGCAGCTTTATTGATGTATAATTGACATACAAAGAACGGCACATGTTTAATTTGTAACATTTGATGAGTTTGGACATAGACAAACACCTGTGATATTATCACCACAATCAAGTCAACACAGTCAACCCCTAAAAAAGGTTCCTGGTGTCCTTTTGTTTTTGTTTCTGCTTTGTTTTGTTTTTGTTTCTGCTTTGTTTTGTTTTTGTGGTAAGAACACTTAAGGTGGGATCTGCCCTCTAACAGATTCTGAATTCTACAATACCAGGTTGTTAACTATGATGCTATGTTGTAGAGCAGATCTCCAGAACTTAATGATCTAGCAAAAGTGAAACTTTATACCCATTGAACAACAATTCCTCATTTCTCTCAGACCTAAACTCTGGCAACTACTATGGTACTCTCTGCTTCTATGAGTCTGACTCTTAAAAAATAAATTCCATGAGTCTGACTCTAAGAAATACTGTCATAATGACAGGCATATAGACCAATTGAACAAAATAGAGAGCCCAGAAGTAAACATATGTATATATGGTCAATTGATCTTTGACAAAGGTACCAAGAATATACAATGAGACAGTGAGAAAATATAGTCTCTTCAAAGAAATGTGCTGGGAAAATTGGATATCCACATGCCAAAAAAAAAAACACCAGAAAATGAAAATGAAGTTAGAACCCTACTTTACACACAAAAATTAAATGAATTTAAGACTTAAATGTTAGATATGAAACTGTAAAACTTCTAAAAGAAACTATAGGGGAAAACTTCTTGACACTGGCACTGGTAATGATTTATTGGATATGACTCTAAAAGCACAGGGAACAAACCTGAAAATAGATAGAAAGGACAACATCAAACTAAAAACCTTCTGCATAGCAAAGGAAGCAATTAACAGAATTGAAAGGTAACCTATAGGATGGGAGTAAGCATTTGTAAATCATATATCTGATAAGGGGTTAATTTCCAAAATATGTAAGGCAATCCTGCAACTCAATAGCAAAAAACAAAAAACACAGATAATCTGATTTTAAACTGAGTAAAGGATTTGAACAGAAATTTCTGCAAAGAAGACATACAAAATGACTAACAGATATATGAAAATATGTTCAACATCATTAATTATCAGCCCCTCCCCTCTCCCCTCTCCCCTCCTCGACAGGGTCTTGTTCTGTCGCTCAGGCTGGAGTGTAGTGGCACCATCTTGGCTCACTGCAGCCTTGACTTCCTGGGCTAAAGTGATCCTCCCACCTCAGCCTCCTGGAAAGCTGGGATTAGAGGTGTACACCACCATGTCCGGCTAATTTTTGTTTTTTTTTGTTTTTGTTTTTTTTTTGGTAGAGATGGGGTTTTGCCATGTTGCCCTGGATGGTCTCAGACTCCTGGGCTCAAGCTATCTGACCACCTTGGCCTCCCAAACTGCTAGGACTACAGGTGTGAGCCACCACAGCCAGCCCAGGTTGTTTTCTAATATATGCAATTAAAGCTATACACTTCCTTTAAGTATTGTTTAATCTCACACCCGTCAGAATGGCTATTGTTAAAACCTCAAAAAATAACAGATGATGGAGAGGTTGTGGAGAAAAGGGGATGCTTATACACTGTTGGTGGGAGTGCAAATTAATTCAGCCCCTGTGGAAAGCAGTTTGGAGATTTCTCAAAGGAGTAAAAATAGAATTACCCTTTAACCCGGCAATCCTATTACTGGATATATACCCAAAGGAAAATAAATTGTTCTGCCAAAAAGCCACCTGCACTTGTATGTTCATCACAGCACTATTCACACAATAGCAAAGACATGGAATCAACCCAGGTGCCCATCAATGGTGGATTGGATAAAGAAAATGTGGCACATACACACTATGGAATACTACACAGCTATAAAAAAGAATGAAATCATGTCCTTTGCAGCAACTTGGATGAAGCTGGAGGCCATTATCCTTAGCAAATAAACATGAACAGAAAGCCAAACCCTGCATGTCTTTACTCATAAGTGGGAGCTAAACATTAGATATGAATAAACACAAAGATAGGAACAATAAGCACCAGGAATTCCAAAAGCAGGGAGAGAGGAAGGGGGGCAAGGGTTGAAAAACTACCTATTCAATACTTGTGAAATGGGAAAAGTTCCCTTATCCCCCTGCAGGGTGTGCGCTGGGGGTGTGGCTCGCTTCTTAGTGTCCCACTGCTCAAATCTCTAGGGGAGCGGGCTGTGGGGTTCTGACCTCATGGCAGTGTCCTGGGATGAACGTTTACAGCGGAAGCCCCAGTGGGCATGTGTTACGGTGTGCTCTTTCGGTTTTGCTGTCTGTAGGTGGCTTGTGTCTTCTTCCACGGGTGTGTTCCTCTCAATATCCAGCTGCTTGGCCCGCTAGGGTCTCAGGGTATTTATAGCACAGGATGAGAGTGTGGCAGGCCAGGGTGGTCTTGGGAAATGCAACATTTGGGCACAAAATAGGGATGGAGTCCTTGCCAGGGACCCCGCCTTTCTCTAACCAGCACTTCCCTGTCCCATCCCATATCATTTGGGCAAACTACTTGGGTTAGAAGCCCAAATCTCAGCATGCAACATACCCATGTAACAAACCTACACACATACCTCCTGAATCTGAAATAAATAAATGGGCTGGATGCAGTGACTCATGTCTGTAATCCCAGCACTTAGGGAGGTGGAGACACAAAAATTGCTTGAACTCAGCAGGCAGAGGTTAGGAGTTCAAGACCAGCCTGGCCAACATGGTGAAACCCCTTCTCTACTAAAAATACAAAAAATTAGCTGGGCATGGTGGCGCACGCTTGTAATCCCAATTACTCAGGAGGCTGAGGCAGGAGAATAACTTGAACCCAGGAAGCAGAAGTTGCAGTGAGCCAAGATTGCGCCATTGCACTCCAGCCTGGGTGATAGAGGGAGACTCTATCCCAAAAAGTAAGTAAGTAAGTAGAGACCAGGGGCAGTGGCTCACGCCTGTAATCCCAGCACTTTGGGAGGCTGAGGTGGGCTGATAGCCTGAGATCAGGAGTTCAAGACCAGCTTGGCCAACATGGTGAAACCCTGTCTCTACTAAAATACGAAAAAGCAGCTGGGTGCGGTGGCAGGCGCTTGGTGGCCAGCTACTCAGGAGGCCGAGGCACCAGAATTGCTTAAACCTGGGGAGGCGGAGGTTTCAGTGAGCCGAGATCGTGCCACTGCGCTTTAGCCTGGGGGACAAAGCAGAACTCTGTCTCAAAAAAAAAAAAAATAAGCAGAATCACTGCCTGTCATAAAGTCATCAATTTCCCCCAATGTAATTCAATTAAAAATAACTATTTTTTAAGCTAGACAAGTTAATTGTAAAGTTTATATGAACAGATAAACTTGCAGGAGCCAGGCACGGTGGCTCATGCCTATAATCCCAGTACTTTGGGAGGCTAAGGCGAGAGGATTGCTTGAGGCCAGGAGTTTGAGATCAGCCTGGGCAATACAGTGAGATCCCAACTCTTAAAAAAGCAATAATTGTGGTGTGAATGGAGGGCAGGGGATGAGCTTTATCAAATATTAAAGCATGATAAAGGCCTTATAATTAAAATTATATGCTGCTGACACATAATGAATGGAACAGAATACAAAGTATAAAAATAGATGGCAATACATATGAACATTTAGTATAAACTATACATGATATCTCAAGTCACTGAAGAAAATAACTTAAATAAGGGTATTGTGATAACCAGATAGTTATTTGTAAAATAAAATAAAATTGGATTCACATACTCCATACCAAGTACTAGAAACACTCCAAGTGAACAAGCAATTATGGCAAGGTTGCAGGATACAAGTTTAATATCCAAAAGTCTATCACTTTCCTATAT
>NW_022328846.1:0-4361 GCF_002776525.5 Piliocolobus tephrosceles | reverse complement strand
ATATAGGAAAGTGATAGACTTTTGGATATTAAACTTGTATCCTGCAACCTTGCCATAATTGCTTGTTCACTTGGAGTGTTTCTAGTACTTGGTATGGAGTATGTGAATCCAATTTTATTTTATTTTACAAATAACTATCTGGTTATCACAATACCCTTATTTAAGTTATTTTCTTCAGTGACTTGAGATATCATGTATAGTTTATACTAAATGTTCATATGTATTGCCATCTATTTTTATACTTTGTATTCTGTTCCATTCATTATGTGTCAGCAGCATATAATTTTAATTATAAGGCCTTTATCATGCTTTAATATTTGATAAAGCTCATCCCCTGCCCTCCATTCACACCACAATTATTGCTTTTTTAAGAGTTGGGGTCTCACTGTATTGCCCAGGCTGATCTCAAACTCCTGGCCTCAAGCAATCCTCTCGCCTTAGCCTCCCAAAGTACTGGGATTATAGGCATGAGCCACCGTGCCTGGCTCCTGCAAGTTTATCTGTTCATATAAACTTTACAATTAACTTGTCTAGCTTAAAAAATAGTTATTTTTAATTGAATTACATTGGGGGAAATTGATGACTTTATGACAGGCAGTGATTCTGCTTATTTTTTTTTTTTTGAGACAGAGTTCTGCTTTGTCCCCCAGGCTAAAGCGCAGTGGCACGATCTCGGCTCACTGAAACCTCCGCCTCCCCAGGTTTAAGCAATTCTGGTGCCTCGGCCTCCTGAGTAGCTGGCCACCAAGCGCCTGTGCCACCGCACCCAGCTGCTTTTTCGTATTTTAGTAGAGACAGGGTTTCACCATGTTGGCCAAGCTGGTCTTGAACTCCTGATCTCAGGCTATCAGCCCACCTCAGCCTCCCAAAGTGCTGGGATTACAGGCGTGAGCCACTGCCCCTGGTCTCTACTTACTTACTTACTTTTTGGGATAGAGTCTCCCTCTATCACCCAGGCTGGAGTGCAATGGCGCAATCTTGGCTCACTGCAACTTCTGCTTCCTGGGTTCAAGTTATTCTCCTGCCTCAGCCTCCTGAGTAATTGGGATTACAAGCGTGCGCCACCATGCCCAGCTAATTTTTTGTATTTTTAGTAGAGAAGGGGTTTCACCATGTTGGCCAGGCTGGTCTTGAACTCCTAACCTCTGCCTGCTGAGTTCAAGCAATTTTTGTGTCTCCACCTCCCTAAGTGCTGGGATTACAGACATGAGTCACTGCATCCAGCCCATTTATTTATTTCAGATTCAGGAGGTATGTGTGTAGGTTTGTTACATGGGTATGTTGCATGCTGAGATTTGGGCTTCTAACCCAAGTAGTTTGCCCAAATGATATGGGATGGGACAGGGAAGTGCTGGTTAGAGAAAGGCGGGGTCCCTGGCAAGGACTCCATCCCTATTTTGTGCCCAAATGTTGCATTTCCCAAGACCACCCTGGCCTGCCACACTCTCATCCTGTGCTATAAATACCCTGAGACCCTAGCGGGCCAAGCAGCTGGATATTGAGAGGAACACACCCGTGGAAGAAGACACAAGCCACCTACAGACAGCAAAACCGAAAGAGCACACCGTAACACATGCCCACTGGGGCTTCCGCTGTAAACGTTCATCCCAGGACACTGCCATGAGGTCAGAACCCCACAGCCCGCTCCCCTAGAGATTTGAGCAGTGGGACACTAAGAAGCGAGCCACACCCCCAGCGCACACCCTGCAGGGGGATAAGGGAACTTTTCCCATTTCACAAGTATTGAATAGGTAGTTTTTCAACCCTTGCCCCCCTTCCTCTCTCCCTGCTTTTGGAATTCCTGGTGCTTATTGTTCCTATCTTTGTGTTTATTCATATCTAATGTTTAGCTCCCACTTATGAGTAAAGACATGCAGGGTTTGGCTTTCTGTTCATGTTTATTTGCTAAGGATAATGGCCTCCAGCTTCATCCAAGTTGCTGCAAAGGACATGATTTCATTCTTTTTTATAGCTGTGTAGTATTCCATAGTGTGTATGTGCCACATTTTCTTTATCCAATCCACCATTGATGGGCACCTGGGTTGATTCCATGTCTTTGCTATTGTGTGAATAGTGCTGTGATGAACATACAAGTGCAGGTGGCTTTTTGGCAGAACAATTTATTTTCCTTTGGGTATATATCCAGTAATAGGATTGCCGGGTTAAAGGGTAATTCTATTTTTACTCCTTTGAGAAATCTCCAAACTGCTTTCCACAGGGGCTGAATTAATTTGCACTCCCACCAACAGTGTATAAGCATCCCCTTTTCTCCACAACCTCTCCATCATCTGTTATTTTTTGAGGTTTTAACAATAGCCATTCTGACGGGTGTGAGATTAAACAATACTTAAAGGAAGTGTATAGCTTTAATTGCATATATTAGAAAACAACCTGGGCTGGCTGTGGTGGCTCACACCTGTAGTCCTAGCAGTTTGGGAGGCCAAGGTGGTCAGATAGCTTGAGCCCAGGAGTCTGAGACCATCCAGGGCAACATGGCAAAACCCCATCTCTACCAAAAAAAAAACAAAAACAAAAAAAAACAAAAATTAGCCGGACATGGTGGTGTACACCTCTAATCCCAGCTTTCCAGGAGGCTGAGGTGGGAGGATCACTTTAGCCCAGGAAGTCAAGGCTGCAGTGAGCCAAGATGGTGCCACTACACTCCAGCCTGAGCGACAGAACAAGACCCTGTCGAGGAGGGGAGAGGGGAGAGGGGAGGGGCTGATAATTAATGATGTTGAACATATTTTCATATATCTGTTAGTCATTTTGTATGTCTTCTTTGCAGAAATTTCTGTTCAAATCCTTTACTCAGTTTAAAATCAGATTATCTGTGTTTTTTGTTTTTTGCTATTGAGTTGCAGGATTGCCTTACATATTTTGGAAATTAACCCCTTATCAGATATATGATTTACAAATGCTTACTCCCATCCTATAGGTTACCTTTCAATTCTGTTAATTGCTTCCTTTGCTATGCAGAAGGTTTTTAGGTTGATGTTGTCCTTTCTATCTATTTTCAGGTTTGTTCCCTGTGCTTTTAGAGTCATATCCAATAAATCATTACCAGTGCCAGTGTCAAGAAGTTTTCCCCTATAGTTTCTTTTAGAAGTTTTACAGTTTCATATCTAACATTTAAGTCTTAAATTCATTTAATTTTTGTGTGTAAAGTAGGGTTCTAACTTCATTTTCATTTTCTGGTGTTTTTTTTTTTGGCATGTGGATATCCAATTTTCCCAGCACATTTCTTTGAAGAGACTATATTTTCTCACTGTCTCATTGTATATTCTTGGTACCTTTGTCAAAGATCAATTGACCATATATACATATGTTTACTTCTGGGCTCTCTATTTTGTTCAATTGGTCTATATGCCTGTCATTATGACAGTATTTCTTAGAGTCAGACTCATGGAATTTATTTTTTAAGAGTCAGACTCATAGAAGCAGAGAGTACCATAGTAGTTGCCAGAGTTTAGGTCTGAGAGAAATGAGGAATTGTTGTTCAATGGGTATAAAGTTTCACTTTTGCTAGATCATTAAGTTCTGGAGATCTGCTCTACAACATAGCATCATAGTTAACAACCTGGTATTGTAGAATTCAGAATCTGTTAGAGGGCAGATCCCACCTTAAGTGTTCTTACCACAAAAACAAAACAAAGCAGAAACAAAAACAAAACAAAGCAGAAACAAAAACAAAAGGACACCAGGAACCTTTTTTAGGGGTTGACTGTGTTGACTTGATTGTGGTGATAATATCACAGGTGTTTGTCTATGTCCAAACTCATCAAATGTTACAAATTAAACATGTGCCGTTCTTTGTATGTCAATTATACATCAATAAAGCTGCTTTTTAAGAAAGGAAACCACTGAGTTGAAATGGTCAGCTTCTGCCTTAAGAAGCTAGACAAAGAGCAAATTAAACTCAAAGTAATAAGTAAAAAAGAACAAAATTCATTTAAATAGAAAATAGGAAAATAATGCATAAGGTCAACAAAAGCAAAAGTTAGCTCTTCTTGAATATTTAATAAAATTGAGAAATCTCTTCGCTAGACTGACCAAGCAGAGACAAAACACAAGTAAGCAACATCAGAAATGAAAGGGGACATTACTCTTCATCCTAAAATGAGAGACTTGACCTAGCTAGCCTCTGACATCCCTTCCAGCTCTAGTTCAACCTTCTCCCATGGCTCCCTACAACTCTATTTCCACTACTCGTGCTGAACCCACCAGGAAGGAATCCCCCAGTAGCTTCACCAGCTCTGCAAGAGTCACTCACTAGGCTTGAGATGAAGGGGGCCAGGGAAGGAGCCTCCAGTATGACTGTGACTTGGGGTCCTCTGCAGGAAGAGCAGCCTCAGCAGATC
>NW_022328845.1:0-12669 GCF_002776525.5 Piliocolobus tephrosceles | reverse complement strand
GAAGCTCTTACAGTTTCCATTGCTCAAAGCCGACTAACTCACATGGGATGGAAGCCCCGGGAGGCAGTGAACGACCTACCTGTCCCTGGAAGTATTCGAGCAAAGAGGTTGTATCCGCCCAACTGTTGCTCTGCAACAAACACCCACATGATCTCAGTGGCATACAAGCAGCGTTTATTCGGCTCACACACCCGGTGGTCAGCCGGGCCGGGCTGGGCTTGGCGGGGGGTGGCCCAGCCCTGTGCCATGTGTCTCTCCTCTGCCTCCTGTGACAAGCCCATTAGCCTGGGCGTGTTCTCAAGGCATCAGCAGAGGCCCAAGAGAGCAAGCCCAACTGAACAAAGGCTTGTTAAGCCTGGTCACATCCTGGCTGCTCCCTAACATGTTACTGGCCCAAACAGGGTTGAACTCAAAGCTGGAGGGTAGGGAATATAGTTGACCTCTTTAGTGGGAGGAGCTGAAATCACACGGCAGTGAGAATACAGGGGAAATGAAGAACGGGGGCTGTCAAACCCAGTACCACAGAGGGCAGCCACCCAGCCAGGGGAGTCCAGATGTGGGACAGCAGTGGTGGCTGTGTGACAGGGAAGGCCCCTTCCAGGGCTGACAGCCTGAGCCTGCAGGGTGAGTCCTGCCCAGGGAACCCTGAGCGCTCACTCTGAGGCAGGCCCTGGGCTAAGCATTTTAATGTGTCTTATAATCCTCCTACCAACCTTGTAAAGCAGGCACAATTAGAATAGCCTCTCATTCATGAGGCTGAGGCCCAAAGAAGACATTTGCTCCCGGGCACACAGCCAGTAAGTAGTAGAGCCAGGGTCAAACCCAGGTCGGTGACACTCCGGTTCTCTCAACCACGGATTACACGGCTTCTTCTTATGAATAGCACGTCTCCATCTCAGTCCATAGGCCTTGGCATGAATAAAATATCACTTTCCTTATGTTCTTGAATTCCCTTCCCACACTTGGTCATGTCGAGTCTCTGCGCCTCATCTAGTGCAAGGAGGGGCTGCAGGGCAGGGACTCCTCTGATCCCTCAGTGTCTGCTGTCCTCGCATACTTTACGTCTCTGGTTCTTCCACGTTGTGTTAGGGGCTGGGACTCCTGGGAGGCTGTCTGTGGCCCCCTCTGCCTGGATGTCATGTGCAGTCATTTCTCTCTGGGGTCTGGCCTCCTCCCCAGAAAGCTGCTGGGAAGCTGGGCAGGGAGCTCTGAAGCCTACAAGCCTGCCCCCTCACTCCTCCCAGCCTGGGCCTCACCTTCCAGCCTGGGCTTGCCCTCTGCCGCTCCTCCAGGACGTGCATCTCTCTGTATCCACGCATCCCATTCTTCCTCGTCCCACCTCTACAAACCTTCCTCTCCCAGCGTTCTACACTTGGAAACAAAGGCCAGAACAACTTGCAGCCTACTGGTTTTCTCCTGGGCCACAAACATCCAACACAATGAGCAAAGAGCCTGAAGTGGGGCAAGGGGGAAACCACTGCCTGAAAACTGCTCGTTCTTTTTTTTTTGAGACAGAATCTCGCTCTGTCGCCCAGGCTGGAGTGCAGTGATGCAATCTCGGCTCACTGCAAGCTCCGCCTCCCAGGTTCACGCCATTCTCCTGCCTCAGCCTCCCGAGAAGCTGGGACTACAGGTGCCCACCACCATGACAGGCTAATTTTTTGTATTTTTATTAGAGACGGGGTTTCACCATATTCACCAGGATGGTCTCGATCTCTTGACCTCATGATCCGCCTGCCTCGGCCTCCCAAAGTGCTGGGATTACAGGCGTGAGCCACCGCGCCTGGCCTGCTCATTCTTATAATAAACATAGAATCAGCTCAAATCATCAGCCCCACAGGCTCTGGGCAGGGCCCCTCTCCCTCCCCATTCCCTGCCTTCCCCTCCAGGCATTTGTGTGCTTCCCACCCTTCCCCGAGTTCCAGTTCTGACCAGGGCAGGCTAGAGGCCCTGAGTCCTTCCGGAGGCTTTCTCTGTGAGCCGCGTTCGAGAAAGAGCAGGGCGAGAGGAGTTGGCATTTCCTAGGGGGAAGAGAAGGGAGGAGTTGCTGTTGGGGTGCTGCCAGCATAAGCTGCACAGACACAGACCCACCCCCTCACCTGCACACCCACCTGGGCCTTCTGCTCTCAGGCTCTCGGCAGCTCCTGCTGACAGTGCCTGGGGCCTACGAGAAGCCACAGCTCTTGCCCCTGCAGCCTCCCACAGAGCCAGGCCTCCAACCCACCTTTACCTTCCATGTGAACCCAGTGCTGAGCTCCAGGCTACACGTGGAGCTGATGGAGCAGCTCTCGGCTGTGCAGGTGAGTGTGCCGCCAGGACGGTCAGTAGATCCAACTCAGCCCAGACTGGCGTTCCAGGGCCAGGCTGGGGGAGCCTTTTCTTCCCCGCTGGAGAGCTTCTTAGCTGTTTTCTTCTCCGCAGAGCGACCCCAGCGCGGAGCTGGAGGCTCAGACCAGCAAGCTGGGCCAGGGGGGCATCCTGCTCTCCTCTCTGCCCCCAGGCCAGGAGGAACAGTGTTCTGTGGCCCTGGGGGAGGTAAGGCTCTGTCTGGGTGCCCGAGGGACCCCTGCCTGCTCTCTGTGACCACCAAGAGAGGTCTGGAGGAGGGACCCAAGAGGGTGGCTGGATCAGGTCAGCCCAGAGCTCAGTGAGGTTGTCCGCGTCGGGCCAGTGACGGCCACAGGGGCTGCAGGTGGGGAGCCACGTCCCTGGGAGGATCCTGCGCAGAGAGCTCAGGGTCGAGGCTGCTGTGTCTTTCAGGGCCAGGAGGTGGCTCTGAGTGTGAAGGTGGAAATGAGGTGAGTGGGACTCCAGGCAGAAGGCCTCTTGGGGCTGGGCTAGAAGTGTGGGGACACGCCCCAACGTGCTCCACTCTCTTGCCCCAGAAGCTCAGGCTGTGGGGTGGGGGTGACACCTTTCCCTCCGCGGTTCTGATGCTGGTGGGCGGAACCCTTGGACCTGCTCCTGTGAAAGACCCGGGCTGGGCCCAGGGCTCTCCTCCACCGGACAGTCACCCAGAATCCCCCCGCCCCCACCCCACGTGAGGCAGCTCCGGGGACCTAGACCTACGCCTTGGCTTTGACCTCTGCCACGGGGAGCAGGAGTTTCTGGACAGGAGGAAGCAGGTCGTGGCCAAGGCCCTGCAGCAGGTGCTGGGATTGAGTGAGGCTCCGGACAGTGGCCAGGTACGGAATGGAGGAGGAGCTGGACCCCAGAGCTGCTAGGACCAAATCGAGCCTCTTCCCTTGAGAGGACCAGCATGGCTAAGAGGGGCCAGAGGAGGTTGGCCTGTTCGCCTGAGCTGATGGACACCATCGGCAGAGCCAGGACCCCGTATGGGACGAGGGCCGAACAGCCCTGGCCAAAGCTGGATGTCTTGGTCTGCATGGACTGCCGTAACAGAACCCCACAGACCAGGTGGCTTAAATGACAGAAATGACTTCTCTCCATTCTGGAGGCTGGAAGTCCAAGACGAAGGTGCCGTCATCAGGGCTGGTTTCTGCTCGGGCCCCTCTCCTCTTCCTAGTGGAGCTGTCTCGCCGTGTCCTCACGTGGCCCTTCCTCTGTGCGTGTGTGCAGAGTGTACGCCTTGGGGTCTCCTCCTCCTCTTCTAAGGACCCCAGTCCTGTCAGTTGAAGGCCCTTACCCACTTCACCTTTATCACCTCCTTGTAGGCCCTATTTCCAAATACTGTCGCGTTGGGGGTTAGGGCTCCAACACAGGAATTTGGAGGGGGACAGTTGAGTCCGTAACATGAGCAAAGGGATGTGGAGCTTGGGGGTCCCTGGGATCCTCTGGGTTTAGAGATAGCCAGCCTGTGGCTGGGAGGCAGGAGGAAAGGAGTGCTGAGAGAGGGACTTATGGGGGGTCAGGAACAGGCTGCCGGCTTCCTCCTGGCTGCCTGAGTCCTCAGGAGACGCTGTCACTGTGGCCCAGTGCGTGTTCATTCGGGCAATATGTGTGCCCGCTCTGTGCTAGGTGTCTCTGCTCTGTCTCATCCAGCACTCTGAAGCAACAGCGCCTTCCGTGAGCAGTGGCCAGGGAACATTTTTTTCAAGACAAGAGAAGAAAAGAGAACAGGGAAAAGAGCCAAAAATCCAGAGTGGAATGAGCCAAGTCTTAGTGGGAAAGCTAAGCAGCCGAAAGCATCGACTCTGACCATTCAGGCACCTCCGACCCTGAGGAGACCTTAAAACCTCGGGGCCCCTTTGGTGTCTGGGGGCAGGTCTAGGCTGCTTGCTGGCCTTTGTCACTTTAGCTCAGTGGTGCTCAACGGGGCACAATTTAGTTCCTCCCCACCGCACCCCTGGGGACATTTGTCCGTGTGTAGAGATGGATTTCATTGTTGCTGCTGGGGAAAGGGGAGGTGGAGGGAGGCTGCTGGCTTCTACCGGGTAGAGGCGGCCAGAAATGCTGCTAAACGTCCCACAACACACAGGACAGTCCCCACCAGCAAAGAGCTACCTGGTCAGGAATATCAAGAGTGCCACGGTTGAGAGGAACCTGCCGCAGCTGATTTTGGGGAATCAGATGTACCTTCCAGGTCTATATCTTGCAGATCGAATGGTGAAGGGCTGTCTCTGGAGCCATACAGCTTAGGTGTGAGAGCTCATCACTTGATAACTGTATGATCGTGGGCACATTATTTCACCATCCCGTGCCTCAGTTTCCTCATCTGGAAAATGGGGTTCTCACTGGGTTGCTGTGAGGATTCAATGAGATAATACGTGTAAGGCTCTTAGAATAATGTCCAACATGTATAGGCATTACCTGTAATATGTAAATGACGGTAGTAGTCGGAGTCGTTTTCCTTTTACTATTGTACCCAGGTTCCTGTAGTGGCTGTGTTGGGTTCCGGGGGTGGAACCCGAGCCATGTCTTCTCTGTACGGCAGCCTGGCAGGGTTGCAGGAGCTCGGCCTGCTAGACACTGTGACCTACCTGAGTGGGATCTCTGGGTCCGCCTGGTAAGTGAGGTGGGGGCAGGGCACAGGGTAAAGGAGACCCCACAGAGGGTGGGGTTGGGACCTGGTGATCTGAAGGAGTCCCTGAGGGGCTGGGATCCTGCCTCCAAGGGGATTAGGCGGGGCAGGAAGAGGCTGAGTCCCAAGCGCCCCTTTGAGTGGGGTTGCTTGCAGGGCAGCATGGGCAAGTAACGGGGGTGGAGGGCCACTCACAGACTCTGCACCCCCCCTCTCCCATGGCTGTGCTCTCCTGCCCCTGACTCAGGCACACCCCCCATCCGCAGGTGCATCTCCACACTCTACAGGGACCCAGCCTGGTCCCAGGTGGCCTTGCAGGGCCCCATGGAACGTGCCCAGGTTCACGTCTGCAGCAGTAAGATGGGAGCTTTGTCCACGGAGCGGCTGCAGTACTACACTCAGGAACTGGGGGTCCGGGAGCGCAGTGGCCACAGCATGTCGCTCGTCGACCTCTGGGGCCTCCTTGTGGAGTATTTCCTGTACCAGGAGGTGAGAGAAGAGCCAGAAGGAAATACACAGGCTCCTCTCCACTCCTTCCACCCGCCCTTGCTTCTGCCTCGTCCCTCAGGCTCAGATCTGATTTACAAAGCTGTTTCTGACGTCTCAGCTCCCCTGGGGCCAGGAGTAAGACTCCAGGGTGGGCTGGCAGCACTTTGCCTCCCTAGCTCCTAACCCCTGGGGAGCAGGAGGCTGGTCCGCAGCGCTCAGCTCTGGCTGCATATTAGAATCCCCGGCACAGCTTTGCAAACACACCCATGGCTGGGCCCCGCTTCCAGAGGTACTGATTTTAGTTGGTCTCAGGATTTTTTGGAAGAGATTTCAGCCCACACCTGGATGTGAGGCCCAGCACCACACCCACTCCTCAGTCAATTCGGCCGTAATTCACTCCACCTGGCTGCTCCTGGCACTTCAGACCCAGCTGCAGTTCCAGGCGATAAGACGCGGAGCTGCTCCCCACCACCCCGTGTGTGGCGATCAGGTGTGGATGGATATCACAAGTGATTTCTCATTTCTCAGTAAATCATCTACATTTCTTAGTCATTTAAATTTTAAAGAAATTGGACTGGCTTTTCAAGGATTCCTTTAGCAACATCACCCTGACTTCCTGGTGTCCTGATACGCTGTTTTGAATAGTAAAGAAGGAGGGAGGGTGTTCCCATAGTCCCTGGAATTATACAGACCCACAGTGGGCTCCCCTTGGCTGCGGCCTGAAACCTGTCCCTCAGAGAGCTGTCCTTAGAGCGCTGGCCTTGGCGAACCAAAGCCTCTCTTGTGGGCATGCCACACGCTGCAGGGTGCCGGCCCCAGGCCACAGGGATGGGAATGGAACTCCCAAAAGGCCAAGCTGCCTCCCTTCTTTCCTGCCCAGGAGAACCCTGCCAAGCTGTCTGACCAACAGGAGGCGGTCCGCCAGGGTCAGAACCCTTACCCCATTTACACCAGCGTCAACGTCCGCACCAACATGAGTGGGGAAGATTTTGCAGGTGCCTGGTTGTGGTGACGAAGGAAGGAGGTAGAGGAGGTGGGGAGGAGGGGGTGAGAGAACGGGGTGATCAGGGTGCCCAGAGGAGGTGGTTGCACACGGGCACCTTGGAGCACAGCAGGGCTGCTGCTTCCTGTCGTTGGCAAGGCTAAGATTCCTGCTTGGGCACAAGCACTGTGGTGGGAAGCCCCTGGTGACTTTCCCTTTACTCGGTCCCTAGAGTGGTGCGAGTTCACACCCTACGAGGTCAGCTTCCCCAAGTACGGGGCTTATGTTCCCACCGAGCTCTTTGGCTCAGAGCTTTTCATGGGACGATTGCTACCTGCAAGGTGAGTCGAGGCTGGAGGGCTGGGGACAGGCAGGTGCCGGGGCCAGGCCCTGACTGACATGGGGTGGGGCCCTGCCTGTCTCCTTAGGTGTGTGGGGCAGCGCCTTTGCCACCAGCCTGGATGAGATCTTCCTAAAGACTGCGGGCTCGGGCCTCAGCTTCCTGGAGTGGTACAGAGGCAGTGTGAATATCACAGGTGAGGGAAGTGACCCCGAGCCCCTCCCACACCACATTCCAGCAACGGGGCCCTGGTAGAGACACAAAGAATGAGGGACGGGACAGAGAAGGACTTGGCTGTCCCACTGGATTCGGGGAAGTCCTGAGGAAATGACCTCTAGCTTAGGGTCTCTAGAGGTCCAGAGGTGTCATCAAGCCACACCTCTGAGTTCTCTGTTCTGGGATCCGATTAGGTCCACTCGGTGCAGGACTACTGGGTATCGGGCTGATACTCTGTCCACCCTTCTTGAGTGGCTCCTCTTCAGTCTGGTCCTTAAATGGCTCATGGGAGCCCCACGGTGCAGAGCACCTTTCCCGCCTTTCTCCCCTGGATCACTTTTCCCCCGTTCTTCAGTTCAGCTCAGATGTCATTTTGTCAGACATCCCTTTTGCACTCCATCCCTCCACAATGCCTGAGAATTTTTTTTTTTTTTTGAGACGGAGTCTCGCTCTGTCGCCCAGGCTGGAGTGCGGTGGCGCGATCTCAGCTCACTGCAAGCTCCGCCTCCCAGGTTCACGCCATTCTCCTGCCTCAGCCTCCGAGTAGCCGGCACTACAGGCGCCTGCCACCACACCCGGCTAATTTTGTTTTTTGTATTTTAGTAGAGACGGGGTTTCACCATGTTAGCCGGGATGGTCTCGATCTCCTGACCTCGTGATCTGCCCGTCTCGGCCTCCCAAAGTGCTGGGATTACAGGCATGAGCCACTGCGCCCGGCCTGCCTGAGAATCTTACCACCATGGTCCCCTAGGACCATGTGCACATCCTTGTCATCCTTACCCCGGGGCTTTGTCATCATCTATTCTCTCTTTGTGTGGCTTTCCCCACAAGTAGGCTGTGCACTTGGGAGGGCCAGCGCAGGCCCCGTTCACCTTCACAGCCCTCGTGCCTAGCGCAGTGCCAGGCATAGTAACTGCTCGGTCACTGTTTAATGGACGAAGTTCTGATTGGTAGCTGTAGACTCAAACTTTATTTTTGAAAGGGTGGAAGATAAATTACTATTTAGTAAATACAATGTTATAGGCAGTTTACAAAACATAGAAGATACAAAAGAAAAAGTCGTTTCAAAGTGGTTCGATGAAGCATCGGTCAGAGGCCTGGGAGGTGGGGTCGGGGAGGAGGAGGGATGTGGGCAGGGCTCCGTGTTGAGGAAGGGCACCCCTGAACTATAAGGACCACTGGGCACAGGAGGATGCCACTTCTGTCTCTAGTTCGCTGTCCCACCCCGTCTAGATGACTGCCAGAAGCCTCAGCCGCACAACCCATCGAGGCTGTGAACAAGGCTCCTTACCCCGCAGGGGCCCTTCTCCCAGGCTGTGCTGGACATATTCACCTCCCGCCTCACTTCTGCCCAGAGCTTTCACTTCACCCGGGGTCTCTGCTTGCACAAGGACTATGTGGCTGGCAGAGAGTTCGTGGCCTGGAAAGGTGAGTGCTGCCCTGGGTGGGAGATGGGGGGCTTCCCTTCCTGCCTGCATCTCTGGTTCACTGGGGCCAGTGCTGGCTTTGGGCTGGGGATTGAGGTGTGGTCTCCTGCTGCCTATGGGCTGATGCGGAGCGACTCTAAGTACTGCTGGAAGTTGGAAGGTGGGGCCGAGGGCTTGGGGTGGGAGACTCCGTGGCTGTCAGAGAGAACTCTACAGAGAGAAGGCAAGTGTGAATGCAAATACAGAAGGGGTTGCTAGCAAGAGCAACTGCATTGTCCCCGTGCATACACGTGGGTTCCTTGCAGACACACACCCAGACGCCTTCCCCAACCAGCTCACCCCGATGCGGGACTGCCTGTACCTGGTGGACGGAGGCTTTGCCATCAACTCTCCGTTCCCACTGGCTCTGCGGCCTCAGAGAGCGGTGGACCTCATTCTGTCCTTTGACTATTCCTTGGAAGCTCCTTTTGAGGTGAGCTGGAGGCAGGGATGTGGGGAGCACCTTCAGTGAGTGGACAGAGAGGGTGAGGGAGGAGAGGAGGGGAGGGAAGGCTCTGGTGAGGGAGACTGGCTGGGTGTGTGGGGGTTGCCCTTTGTGGACAGCCTGGGTTCTACTCTGTGTGTGAGGGGCTGCCTTTTGAACGCTGTTGGCAGCACAGGTCTCCCAGTTGCAGGAGAATTGCTGAGATGGTGGTGGGCGTGGGAAGAGGAGACCAAAGCGGGTCCCCAGGAATCTTCTAACCTCATCCATAGGAGACCCCCCAGTTCTAGACTCTGCCCGTTCATGACAGAGTTCCCCACTCCAGCTTGGACCCGAGTCTGTGGCCCCTTTGTTACCACGGTAACAACAGAGCCATGAGGGTCCTCTCTGATGCTGAAGCCCTGCAGCAAGTCCCTCCAACTCTGCTGGGTGGTGGACGGAGGCCCCCGTTCCCATGTGGGTGCTGGTGGTGCTGCTCGAGCAGCCCTTCCTTCTTTGGTCTCCTCCTTGTCCTGGGTCCAGTGAGAGCCTGGGATTGATTGGGGATTGACAAAGCCTCTTCTGACATGAACCTTCTGTGATTGTCGCGTGTCCACCTTGTGAAACTGACATTGGCCTCTGATAGGGAGCAGATGGGGTGAGAGAAGACCACGGTGCTTCTGGGGAGGAATGCTGTTGAGGCAGTGCATGATTGATTGTTGATCATGACTGATTATTGTTAATCTTCACAACCCCACTAGATAGGGGAGCTTTTTTTTTTTTAGACGAAGTCTTGCTCTGTCACCAGGCTGGAGTGCAGTGGTGTGATCTTGGCTCACTGCAACCTCTGCCTCCTAGGTTCAAATGATTCTCCTGCCTCAGCCTCCCGTATAGCTGGGACTATAGGCACACACCACCATACCCAGCTAATTTTTGTATTTTTAGCAGAGACAGGATTTCACCATGTTGGCCAGGGTGGTCTTGATCTCTTGACCCCATGATCTGCCAGCCTCGGCCTCCCAAAGTGCTGGGATTACAGACATGAGCCACCATGCCCAGCCTGGAATTTAAAAATTTTTTATTTTACACATGAGAAACCAGCTCAGAAAGGAGCTGTCACCTGCCTGAAGTCACTCAGCTAGTCAGAAGCAGAGCTGGCATTGAAGTCTGGGTGTGTGTGAGTCCAGGGCAGCGGGGAGTGGCCAGGTGGAGGAGAGGCAGAGTCAGAGGTTTGCCCCTGCTAAGGTCTTGAAGATGACAGAGAAGTACTGCCTGGACCGAGGAATCCCCTTCCCTAGCATCGAGGTGGGCCCTGAAGACATGGAGGAGGCCCGTGAGTGCTATCTGTTTGCCAAGGCTGAGGACCCCCGCTCCCCCATCGTGCTGCACTTCCCCCTTGTCAACCGTACCTTCCGCACACACCTGGCCCCAGGTAAGGGAAGCTCCAGGCCTGGGACTGACCCACAGAGCCCTGGGATGGTGACGGGATGCTGTTCTGAGGGTGGGTTCCCTGGAGAATGTTGCTAAGTGCGCCTCCTGGTTGGCCTGAGCTGTCCCCTGCGGCCCTCTGCTGCCTGGGTCTCAGCGTTCACATGGGGCCAGCCCCTCCTGGTGGCTTTGAGAGCTGAGATGTGGCCCAAGCAGGGCCTGAATGGAGCCATCCAGGTGTCCTGCACAAGGAAGACTTCTGGGCTGTACTGACCAGTTCCACAGAGGGCTCCAGCCTGGCTTCTCTGCTTCCCCCACCCACAGGTGTGGAGCGACAAACAGCTGAGGAGAAGGCCTTTGGGGACTTTGTCATCAACAGGCCAGACACCCCCTATGGCATGATGAACTTCACCTACGAGCCCCAGGACTTTGATCGGCTGGTGGCCCTGAGTCGATACAATGTTCTGAACAACGTGGAGACCTTGAAGCGTGCCCTCCAGCTGGCTCTGGACCGGCACCAGGTTCGGGAGAGGACTGGGGGCTGACCAAGGCAGGAGGCGGAGGACTGTGACAGAGAGGAGACACCCTGCTCGTGGCCAGGGCTCGTCGAGGGAGGAGCAATGGGGACGCTGTGCGGGGTCTGCTTTCCTTCTCTCCAGGACCTGCCTCGAGGTGCCCCAGGCCCCGGAAAGCTCTTGCAGAATTGCAGCTTGGACTTGGGGCAGGGCTCTCCTTGCGCGTTCTTTGGAGAAGATGGGCAGTAGATCTCTCCAGGGGCTCTTGGGGATGTAGGGCAGAAGAGAGCAGCACTCATCTCACAGCGGGGTGTGGAGAGAATCAGGTGAGCCACAGGGCCCACCCCAGACACAGAAGCACCTCAGAGGGCCCAGGTTCTCAGCCCAGGGGCTGAGGGCATCGAGAAGCCAGCTGTCCTCCTTACACTGAGACGGAAAGCAGAGATGCATCCACCCACACTTCCTGCAGAGTGGCCCAAGTCCCAACCCTACCTTGAGCTCTTGGATGCACTGCTATCAAGAGCAATGCGGGGCCAAGTGGGGGTGGCCAGCCTATGTCGCTGACTCCATCATCCTAACCCTCCATCTGCCTTCTGGCCTCCTCCCAGATTACCCTTCTCTTCCCAGAGCCCTAAAGCCTGTGGGGTGATGGCCCATTCCGGCTGCTCCAGGTGGGAGATGTGCGCATGTCTCCCTGCCAATTACCCAGGCTTCACTCTTCGAGCCTGGGCCACAGTCTCTGGTCATGTGTGTATGGCCACGTCATGCAAGTATACTCTCACCATTCCTAGTAGCTCAATGGGTGTGTCTAGAAGGGGCATCTGTTCATCAAGGGGAGAGGATGTGCGCCTGTATGCGGGGCGGGGGTGTGGTGCAAGTTCCTGGGGTGGGTTGGTGGCAAGGCATGGGCAGTGCAGAGGGAGCCTCGCCTGGGCTCTTGCCTCTTTCCCAGATGCATCCAATGGGTCTTGGCAAGTTTTGTTTCTCACTCTCCCTCTTCTCCATTTCCCCTGACCCACCAGCGACTCTCCAAATATCTAGAACCTCTCTAGTGTGGGCAGCCCTCAGATTGGTGAAGAGGAGATCCATTCTGGCCGCGGCCTCTGCAGCGTATGCCCCTGGTGCTGAGCGGCCCAGGACCCTGCAGCAGCGCTTAAGCCTTTGTTCCTTCTGCCCCCTGTGCCAGGGGCTCCCACTTGGCTGTGCCCCCTCTCCTCACTCTCTCACACAGACACGCTGTCAGGGACACCTGTGCTGGGAAGCCTCACCTGTCCTGAGTCTGGGAAGAAGACTCTAGTTCTGGCTCCCAGATGGGGGAAGGGTGACTGGCGCCCAGCCTGTGTCTTGGCCTGGCTGGGACCTGCAGCCCTCCAGCTGGCATGAGTTGCGAGGGCTGGGGGAGCCAGTTATTTGGGCTGGCATGGGGTGGGGGCATCTCGGTTCTCCTCTGCCTGTCACAGGCCACGGCTCCTCCTCTTGGTTCAGCAGTGAGAGGTTTATCGGGAGTTTATCTGGCTCCTGCTGTGGCCATCGTCATCAACACTGCTGTGCCTGCTGTCATCAATAACTTGTTAGTAAAACCTTCACAGGTTCCCAGCTTCGAGCCGCACAGCGCTCACAACTTAGCATCTGCACTGTTTCTTCAGTGCCTGTTAGAGCCTCAGGCTCTCTGGCTCCTAGAAAGTCATTCTACCATCTGTTTTGTTCACTGCTGTATCCTCAGTGCCTAGAGCAGCAGCTGATACATGGTAGGTGCTCAATAAATACTTGATAAATGAATGGGAACCTACATTCTAAGAGATGGATCATCACCCACCAACCACAAAAAAAA
>NW_022328844.1:0-12669 GCF_002776525.5 Piliocolobus tephrosceles | reverse complement strand
TTTTTTTTGTGGTTGGTGGGTGATGATCCATCTCTTAGAATGTAGGTTCCCATTCATTTATCAAGTATTTATTGAGCACCTACCATGTATCAGCTGCTGCTCTAGGCACTGAGGATACAGCAGTGAACAAAACAGATGGTAGAATGACTTTCTAGGAGCCAGAGAGCCTGAGGCTCTAACAGGCACTGAAGAAACAGTGCAGATGCTAAGTTGTGAGCGCTGTGCGGCTCGAAGCTGGGAACCTGTGAAGGTTTTACTAACAAGTTATTGATGACAGCAGGCACAGCAGTGTTGATGACGATGGCCACAGCAGGAGCCAGATAAACTCCCGATAAACCTCTCACTGCTGAACCAAGAGGAGGAGCCGTGGCCTGTGACAGGCAGAGGAGAACCGAGATGCCCCCACCCCATGCCAGCCCAAATAACTGGCTCCCCCAGCCCTCGCAACTCATGCCAGCTGGAGGGCTGCAGGTCCCAGCCAGGCCAAGACACAGGCTGGGCGCCAGTCACCCTTCCCCCATCTGGGAGCCAGAACTAGAGTCTTCTTCCCAGACTCAGGACAGGTGAGGCTTCCCAGCACAGGTGTCCCTGACAGCGTGTCTGTGTGAGAGAGTGAGGAGAGGGGGCACAGCCAAGTGGGAGCCCCTGGCACAGGGGGCAGAAGGAACAAAGGCTTAAGCGCTGCTGCAGGGTCCTGGGCCGCTCAGCACCAGGGGCATACGCTGCAGAGGCCGCGGCCAGAATGGATCTCCTCTTCACCAATCTGAGGGCTGCCCACACTAGAGAGGTTCTAGATATTTGGAGAGTCGCTGGTGGGTCAGGGGAAATGGAGAAGAGGGAGAGTGAGAAACAAAACTTGCCAAGACCCATTGGATGCATCTGGGAAAGAGGCAAGAGCCCAGGCGAGGCTCCCTCTGCACTGCCCATGCCTTGCCACCAACCCACCCCAGGAACTTGCACCACACCCCCGCCCCGCATACAGGCGCACATCCTCTCCCCTTGATGAACAGATGCCCCTTCTAGACACACCCATTGAGCTACTAGGAATGGTGAGAGTATACTTGCATGACGTGGCCATACACACATGACCAGAGACTGTGGCCCAGGCTCGAAGAGTGAAGCCTGGGTAATTGGCAGGGAGACATGCGCACATCTCCCACCTGGAGCAGCCGGAATGGGCCATCACCCCACAGGCTTTAGGGCTCTGGGAAGAGAAGGGTAATCTGGGAGGAGGCCAGAAGGCAGATGGAGGGTTAGGATGATGGAGTCAGCGACATAGGCTGGCCACCCCCACTTGGCCCCGCATTGCTCTTGATAGCAGTGCATCCAAGAGCTCAAGGTAGGGTTGGGACTTGGGCCACTCTGCAGGAAGTGTGGGTGGATGCATCTCTGCTTTCCGTCTCAGTGTAAGGAGGACAGCTGGCTTCTCGATGCCCTCAGCCCCTGGGCTGAGAACCTGGGCCCTCTGAGGTGCTTCTGTGTCTGGGGTGGGCCCTGTGGCTCACCTGATTCTCTCCACACCCCGCTGTGAGATGAGTGCTGCTCTCTTCTGCCCTACATCCCCAAGAGCCCCTGGAGAGATCTACTGCCCATCTTCTCCAAAGAACGCGCAAGGAGAGCCCTGCCCCAAGTCCAAGCTGCAATTCTGCAAGAGCTTTCCGGGGCCTGGGGCACCTCGAGGCAGGTCCTGGAGAGAAGGAAAGCAGACCCCGCACAGCGTCCCCATTGCTCCTCCCTCGACGAGCCCTGGCCACGAGCAGGGTGTCTCCTCTCTGTCACAGTCCTCCGCCTCCTGCCTTGGTCAGCCCCCAGTCCTCTCCCGAACCTGGTGCCGGTCCAGAGCCAGCTGGAGGGCACGCTTCAAGGTCTCCACGTTGTTCAGAACATTGTATCGACTCAGGGCCACCAGCCGATCAAAGTCCTGGGGCTCGTAGGTGAAGTTCATCATGCCATAGGGGGTGTCTGGCCTGTTGATGACAAAGTCCCCAAAGGCCTTCTCCTCAGCTGTTTGTCGCTCCACACCTGTGGGTGGGGGAAGCAGAGAAGCCAGGCTGGAGCCCTCTGTGGAACTGGTCAGTACAGCCCAGAAGTCTTCCTTGTGCAGGACACCTGGATGGCTCCATTCAGGCCCTGCTTGGGCCACATCTCAGCTCTCAAAGCCACCAGGAGGGGCTGGCCCCATGTGAACGCTGAGACCCAGGCAGCAGAGGGCCGCAGGGGACAGCTCAGGCCAACCAGGAGGCGCACTTAGCAACATTCTCCAGGGAACCCACCCTCAGAACAGCATCCCGTCACCATCCCAGGGCTCTGTGGGTCAGTCCCAGGCCTGGAGCTTCCCTTACCTGGGGCCAGGTGTGTGCGGAAGGTACGGTTGACAAGGGGGAAGTGCAGCACGATGGGGGAGCGGGGGTCCTCAGCCTTGGCAAACAGATAGCACTCACGGGCCTCCTCCATGTCTTCAGGGCCCACCTCGATGCTAGGGAAGGGGATTCCTCGGTCCAGGCAGTACTTCTCTGTCATCTTCAAGACCTTAGCAGGGGCAAACCTCTGACTCTGCCTCTCCTCCACCTGGCCACTCCCCGCTGCCCTGGACTCACACACACCCAGACTTCAATGCCAGCTCTGCTTCTGACTAGCTGAGTGACTTCAGGCAGGTGACAGCTCCTTTCTGAGCTGGTTTCTCATGTGTAAAATAAAAAATTTTTAAATTCCAGGCTGGGCATGGTGGCTCATGTCTGTAATCCCAGCACTTTGGGAGGCCGAGGCTGGCAGATCATGGGGTCAAGAGATCAAGACCACCCTGGCCAACATGGTGAAATCCTGTCTCTGCTAAAAATACAAAAATTAGCTGGGTATGGTGGTGTGTGCCTATAGTCCCAGCTATACGGGAGGCTGAGGCAGGAGAATCATTTGAACCTAGGAGGCAGAGGTTGCAGTGAGCCAAGATCACACCACTGCACTCCAGCCTGGTGACAGAGCAAGACTTCGTCTAAAAAAAAAAAAGCTCCCCTATCTAGTGGGGTTGTGAAGATTAACAATAATCAGTCATGATCAACAATCAATCATGCACTGCCTCAACAGCATTCCTCCCCAGAAGCACCGTGGTCTTCTCTCACCCCATCTGCTCCCTATCAGAGGCCAATGTCAGTTTCACAAGGTGGACACGCGACAATCACAGAAGGTTCATGTCAGAAGAGGCTTTGTCAATCCCCAATCAATCCCAGGCTCTCACTGGACCCAGGACAAGGAGGAGACCAAAGAAGGAAGGGCTGCTCGAGCAGCACCACCAGCACCCACATGGGAACGGGGGCCTCCGTCCACCACCCAGCAGAGTTGGAGGGACTTGCTGCAGGGCTTCAGCATCAGAGAGGACCCTCATGGCTCTGTTGTTACCGTGGTAACAAAGGGGCCACAGACTCGGGTCCAAGCTGGAGTGGGGAACTCTGTCATGAACGGGCAGAGTCTAGAACTGGGGGGTCTCCTATGGATGAGGTTAGAAGATTCCTGGGGACCCGCTTTGGTCTCCTCTTCCCACGCCCACCACCATCTCAGCAATTCTCCTGCAACTGGGAGACCTGTGCTGCCAACAGCGTTCAAAAGGCAGCCCCTCACACACAGAGTAGAACCCAGGCTGTCCACAAAGGGCAACCCCCACACACCCAGCCAGTCTCCCTCACCAGAGCCTTCCCTCCCCTCCTCTCCTCCCTCACCCTCTCTGTCCACTCACTGAAGGTGCTCCCCACATCCCTGCCTCCAGCTCACCTCAAAAGGAGCTTCCAAGGAATAGTCAAAGGACAGAATGAGGTCCACCGCTCTCTGAGGCCGCAGAGCCAGTGGGAACGGAGAGTTGATGGCAAAGCCTCCGTCCACCAGGTACAGGCAGTCCCGCATCGGGGTGAGCTGGTTGGGGAAGGCGTCTGGGTGTGTGTCTGCAAGGAACCCACGTGTATGCACGGGGACAATGCAGTTGCTCTTGCTAGCAACCCCTTCTGTATTTGCATTCACACTTGCCTTCTCTCTGTAGAGTTCTCTCTGACAGCCACGGAGTCTCCCACCCCAAGCCCTCGGCCCCACCTTCCAACTTCCAGCAGTACTTAGAGTCGCTCCGCATCAGCCCATAGGCAGCAGGAGACCACACCTCAATCCCCAGCCCAAAGCCAGCACTGGCCCCAGTGAACCAGAGATGCAGGCAGGAAGGGAAGCCCCCCATCTCCCACCCAGGGCAGCACTCACCTTTCCAGGCCACGAACTCTCTGCCAGCCACATAGTCCTTGTGCAAGCAGAGACCCCGGGTGAAGTGAAAGCTCTGGGCAGAAGTGAGGCGGGAGGTGAATATGTCCAGCACAGCCTGGGAGAAGGGCCCCTGCGGGGTAAGGAGCCTTGTTCACAGCCTCGATGGGTTGTGCGGCTGAGGCTTCTGGCAGTCATCTAGACGGGGTGGGACAGCGAACTAGAGACAGAAGTGGCATCCTCCTGTGCCCAGTGGTCCTTATAGTTCAGGGGTGCCCTTCCTCAACACGGAGCCCTGCCCACATCCCTCCTCCTCCCCGACCCCACCTCCCAGGCCTCTGACCGATGCTTCATCGAACCACTTTGAAACGACTTTTTCTTTTGTATCTTCTATGTTTTGTAAACTGCCTATAACATTGTATTTACTAAATAGTAATTTATCTTCCACCCTTTCAAAAATAAAGTTTGAGTCTACAGCTACCAATCAGAACTTCGTCCATTAAACAGTGACCGAGCAGTTACTATGCCTGGCACTGCGCTAGGCACGAGGGCTGTGAAGGTGAACGGGGCCTGCGCTGGCCCTCCCAAGTGCACAGCCTACTTGTGGGGAAAGCCACACAAAGAGAGAATAGATGATGACAAAGCCCCGGGGTAAGGATGACAAGGATGTGCACATGGTCCTAGGGGACCATGGTGGTAAGATTCTCAGGCAGGCCGGGCGCAGTGGCTCATGCCTGTAATCCCAGCACTTTGGGAGGCCGAGACGGGCAGATCACGAGGTCAGGAGATCGAGACCATCCCGGCTAACATGGTGAAACCCCGTCTCTACTAAAATACAAAAAACAAAATTAGCCGGGTGTGGTGGCAGGCGCCTGTAGTGCCGGCTACTCGGAGGCTGAGGCAGGAGAATGGCGTGAACCTGGGAGGCGGAGCTTGCAGTGAGCTGAGATCGCGCCACCGCACTCCAGCCTGGGCGACAGAGCGAGACTCCGTCTCAAAAAAAAAAAAAAATTCTCAGGCATTGTGGAGGGATGGAGTGCAAAAGGGATGTCTGACAAAATGACATCTGAGCTGAACTGAAGAACGGGGGAAAAGTGATCCAGGGGAGAAAGGCGGGAAAGGTGCTCTGCACCGTGGGGCTCCCATGAGCCATTTAAGGACCAGACTGAAGAGGAGCCACTCAAGAAGGGTGGACAGAGTATCAGCCCGATACCCAGTAGTCCTGCACCGAGTGGACCTAATCGGATCCCAGAACAGAGAACTCAGAGGTGTGGCTTGATGACACCTCTGGACCTCTAGAGACCCTAAGCTAGAGGTCATTTCCTCAGGACTTCCCCGAATCCAGTGGGACAGCCAAGTCCTTCTCTGTCCCGTCCCTCATTCTTTGTGTCTCTACCAGGGCCCCGTTGCTGGAATGTGGTGTGGGAGGGGCTCGGGGTCACTTCCCTCACCTGTGATATTCACACTGCCTCTGTACCACTCCAGGAAGCTGAGGCCCGAGCCCGCAGTCTTTAGGAAGATCTCATCCAGGCTGGTGGCAAAGGCGCTGCCCCACACACCTAAGGAGACAGGCAGGGCCCCACCCCATGTCAGTCAGGGCCTGGCCCCGGCACCTGCCTGTCCCCAGCCCTCCAGCCTCGACTCACCTTGCAGGTAGCAATCGTCCCATGAAAAGCTCTGAGCCAAAGAGCTCGGTGGGAACATAAGCCCCGTACTTGGGGAAGCTGACCTCGTAGGGTGTGAACTCGCACCACTCTAGGGACCGAGTAAAGGGAAAGTCACCAGGGGCTTCCCACCACAGTGCTTGTGCCCAAGCAGGAATCTTAGCCTTGCCAACGACAGGAAGCAGCAGCCCTGCTGTGCTCCAAGGTGCCCGTGTGCAACCACCTCCTCTGGGCACCCTGATCACCCCGTTCTCTCACCCCCTCCTCCCCACCTCCTCTACCTCCTTCCTTCGTCACCACAACCAGGCACCTGCAAAATCTTCCCCACTCATGTTGGTGCGGACGTTGACGCTGGTGTAAATGGGGTAAGGGTTCTGACCCTGGCGGACCGCCTCCTGTTGGTCAGACAGCTTGGCAGGGTTCTCCTGGGCAGGAAAGAAGGGAGGCAGCTTGGCCTTTTGGGAGTTCCATTCCCATCCCTGTGGCCTGGGGCCGGCACCCTGCAGCGTGTGGCATGCCCACAAGAGAGGCTTTGGTTCGCCAAGGCCAGCGCTCTAAGGACAGCTCTCTGAGGGACAGGTTTCAGGCCGCAGCCAAGGGGAGCCCACTGTGGGTCTGTATAATTCCAGGGACTATGGGAACACCCTCCCTCCTTCTTTACTATTCAAAACAGCGTATCAGGACACCAGGAAGTCAGGGTGATGTTGCTAAAGGAATCCTTGAAAAGCCAGTCCAATTTCTTTAAAATTTAAATGACTAAGAAATGTAGATGATTTACTGAGAAATGAGAAATCACTTGTGATATCCATCCACACCTGATCGCCACACACGGGGTGGTGGGGAGCAGCTCCGCGTCTTATCGCCTGGAACTGCAGCTGGGTCTGAAGTGCCAGGAGCAGCCAGGTGGAGTGAATTACGGCCGAATTGACTGAGGAGTGGGTGTGGTGCTGGGCCTCACATCCAGGTGTGGGCTGAAATCTCTTCCAAAAAATCCTGAGACCAACTAAAATCAGTACCTCTGGAAGCGGGGCCCAGCCATGGGTGTGTTTGCAAAGCTGTGCCGGGGATTCTAATATGCAGCCAGAGCTGAGCGCTGCGGACCAGCCTCCTGCTCCCCAGGGGTTAGGAGCTAGGGAGGCAAAGTGCTGCCAGCCCACCCTGGAGTCTTACTCCTGGCCCCAGGGGAGCTGAGACGTCAGAAACAGCTTTGTAAATCAGATCTGAGCCTGAGGGACGAGGCAGAAGCAAGGGCGGGTGGAAGGAGTGGAGAGGAGCCTGTGTATTTCCTTCTGGCTCTTCTCTCACCTCCTGGTACAGGAAATACTCCACAAGGAGGCCCCAGAGGTCGACGAGCGACATGCTGTGGCCACTGCGCTCCCGGACCCCCAGTTCCTGAGTGTAGTACTGCAGCCGCTCCGTGGACAAAGCTCCCATCTTACTGCTGCAGACGTGAACCTGGGCACGTTCCATGGGGCCCTGCAAGGCCACCTGGGACCAGGCTGGGTCCCTGTAGAGTGTGGAGATGCACCTGCGGATGGGGGGTGTGCCTGAGTCAGGGGCAGGAGAGCACAGCCATGGGAGAGGGGGGGTGCAGAGTCTGTGAGTGGCCCTCCACCCCCGTTACTTGCCCATGCTGCCCTGCAAGCAACCCCACTCAAAGGGGCGCTTGGGACTCAGCCTCTTCCTGCCCCGCCTAATCCCCTTGGAGGCAGGATCCCAGCCCCTCAGAGACTCCTTCAGATCACCAGGTCCCAACCCCACCCTCTGTGGGGTCTCCTTTACCCTGTGCCCTGCCCCCACCTCACTTACCAGGCGGACCCAGAGATCCCACTCAGGTAGGTCACAGTGTCTAGCAGGCCGAGCTCCTGCAACCCTGCCAGGCTGCCGTACAGAGAAGACATGGCTCGGGTTCCACCCCCGGAACCCAACACAGCCACTACAGGAACCTGGGTACAATAGTAAAAGGAAAACGACTCCGACTACTACCGTCATTTACATATTACAGGTAATGCCTATACATGTTGGACATTATTCTAAGAGCCTTACACGTATTATCTCATTGAATCCTCACAGCAACCCAGTGAGAACCCCATTTTCCAGATGAGGAAACTGAGGCACGGGATGGTGAAATAATGTGCCCACGATCATACAGTTATCAAGTGATGAGCTCTCACACCTAAGCTGTATGGCTCCAGAGACAGCCCTTCACCATTCGATCTGCAAGATATAGACCTGGAAGGTACATCTGATTCCCCAAAATCAGCTGCGGCAGGTTCCTCTCAACCGTGGCACTCTTGATATTCCTGACCAGGTAGCTCTTTGCTGGTGGGGACTGTCCTGTGTGTTGTGGGACGTTTAGCAGCATTTCTGGCCGCCTCTACCCGGTAGAAGCCAGCAGCCTCCCTCCACCTCCCCTTTCCCCAGCAGCAACAATGAAATCCATCTCTACACACGGACAAATGTCCCCAGGGGTGCGGTGGGGAGGAACTAAATTGTGCCCCGTTGAGCACCACTGAGCTAAAGTGACAAAGGCCAGCAAGCAGCCTAGACCTGCCCCCAGACACCAAAGGGGCCCCGAGGTTTTAAGGTCTCCTCAGGGTCGGAGGTGCCTGAATGGTCAGAGTCGATGCTTTCGGCTGCTTAGCTTTCCCACTAAGACTTGGCTCATTCCACTCTGGATTTTTGGCTCTTTTCCCTGTTCTCTTTTCTTCTCTTGTCTTGAAAAAAATGTTCCCTGGCCACTGCTCACGGAAGGCGCTGTTGCTTCAGAGTGCTGGATGAGACAGAGCAGAGACACCTAGCACAGAGCGGGCACACATATTGCCCGAATGAACACGCACTGGGCCACAGTGACAGCGTCTCCTGAGGACTCAGGCAGCCAGGAGGAAGCCGGCAGCCTGTTCCTGACCCCCCATAAGTCCCTCTCTCAGCACTCCTTTCCTCCTGCCTCCCAGCCACAGGCTGGCTATCTCTAAACCCAGAGGATCCCAGGGACCCCCAAGCTCCACATCCCTTTGCTCATGTTACGGACTCAACTGTCCCCCTCCAAATTCCTGTGTTGGAGCCCTAACCCCCAACGCGACAGTATTTGGAAATAGGGCCTACAAGGAGGTGATAAAGGTGAAGTGGGTAAGGGCCTTCAACTGACAGGACTGGGGTCCTTAGAAGAGGAGGAGGAGACCCCAAGGCGTACACTCTGCACACACGCACAGAGGAAGGGCCACGTGAGGACACGGCGAGACAGCTCCACTAGGAAGAGGAGAGGGGCCCGAGCAGAAACCAGCCCTGATGACGGCACCTTCGTCTTGGACTTCCAGCCTCCAGAATGGAGAGAAGTCATTTCTGTCATTTAAGCCACCTGGTCTGTGGGGTTCTGTTACGGCAGTCCATGCAGACCAAGACATCCAGCTTTGGCCAGGGCTGTTCGGCCCTCGTCCCATACGGGGTCCTGGCTCTGCCGATGGTGTCCATCAGCTCAGGCGAACAGGCCAACCTCCTCTGGCCCCTCTTAGCCATGCTGGTCCTCTCAAGGGAAGAGGCTCGATTTGGTCCTAGCAGCTCTGGGGTCCAGCTCCTCCTCCATTCCGTACCTGGCCACTGTCCGGAGCCTCACTCAATCCCAGCACCTGCTGCAGGGCCTTGGCCACGACCTGCTTCCTCCTGTCCAGAAACTCCTGCTCCCCGTGGCAGAGGTCAAAGCCAAGGCGTAGGTCTAGGTCCCCGGAGCTGCCTCACGTGGGGTGGGGGCGGGGGGATTCTGGGTGACTGTCCGGTGGAGGAGAGCCCTGGGCCCAGCCCGGGTCTTTCACAGGAGCAGGTCCAAGGGTTCCGCCCACCAGCATCAGAACCGCGGAGGGAAAGGTGTCACCCCCACCCCACAGCCTGAGCTTCTGGGGCAAGAGAGTGGAGCACGTTGGGGCGTGTCCCCACACTTCTAGCCCAGCCCCAAGAGGCCTTCTGCCTGGAGTCCCACTCACCTCATTTCCACCTTCACACTCAGAGCCACCTCCTGGCCCTGAAAGACACAGCAGCCTCGACCCTGAGCTCTCTGCGCAGGATCCTCCCAGGGACGTGGCTCCCCACCTGCAGCCCCTGTGGCCGTCACTGGCCCGACGCGGACAACCTCACTGAGCTCTGGGCTGACCTGATCCAGCCACCCTCTTGGGTCCCTCCTCCAGACCTCTCTTGGTGGTCACAGAGAGCAGGCAGGGGTCCCTCGGGCACCCAGACAGAGCCTTACCTCCCCCAGGGCCACAGAACACTGTTCCTCCTGGCCTGGGGGCAGAGAGGAGAGCAGGATGCCCCCCTGGCCCAGCTTGCTGGTCTGAGCCTCCAGCTCCGCGCTGGGGTCGCTCTGCGGAGAAGAAAACAGCTAAGAAGCTCTCCAGCGGGGAAGAAAAGGCTCCCCCAGCCTGGCCCTGGAACGCCAGTCTGGGCTGAGTTGGATCTACTGACCGTCCTGGCGGCACACTCACCTGCACAGCCGAGAGCTGCTCCATCAGCTCCACGTGTAGCCTGGAGCTCAGCACTGGGTTCACATGGAAGGTAAAGGTGGGTTGGAGGCCTGGCTCTGTGGGAGGCTGCAGGGGCAAGAGCTGTGGCTTCTCGTAGGCCCCAGGCACTGTCAGCAGGAGCTGCCGAGAGCCTGAGAGCAGAAGGCCCAGGTGGGTGTGCAGGTGAGGGGGTGGGTCTGTGTCTGTGCAGCTTATGCTGGCAGCACCCCAACAGCAACTCCTCCCTTCTCTTCCCCCTAGGAAATGCCAACTCCTCTCGCCCTGCTCTTTCTCGAACGCGGCTCACAGAGAAAGCCTCCGGAAGGACTCAGGGCCTCTAGCCTGCCCTGGTCAGAACTGGAACTCGGGGAAGGGTGGGAAGCACACAAATGCCTGGAGGGGAAGGCAGGGAATGGGGAGGGAGAGGGGCCCTGCCCAGAGCCTGTGGGGCTGATGATTTGAGCTGATTCTATGTTTATTATAAGAATGAGCAGGCCAGGCGCGGTGGCTCACGCCTGTAATCCCAGCACTTTGGGAGGCCGAGGCAGGCGGATCATGAGGTCAAGAGATCGAGACCATCCTGGTGAATATGGTGAAACCCCGTCTCTAATAAAAATACAAAAAATTAGCCTGTCATGGTGGTGGGCACCTGTAGTCCCAGCTTCTCGGGAGGCTGAGGCAGGAGAATGGCGTGAACCTGGGAGGCGGAGCTTGCAGTGAGCCGAGATTGCATCACTGCACTCCAGCCTGGGCGACAGAGCGAGATTCTGTCTCAAAAAAAAAAGAACGAGCAGTTTTCAGGCAGTGGTTTCCCCCTTGCCCCACTTCAGGCTCTTTGCTCATTGTGTTGGATGTTTGTGGCCCAGGAGAAAACCAGTAGGCTGCAAGTTGTTCTGGCCTTTGTTTCCAAGTGTAGAACGCTGGGAGAGGAAGGTTTGTAGAGGTGGGACGAGGAAGAATGGGATGCGTGGATACAGAGAGATGCACGTCCTGGAGGAGCGGCAGAGGGCAAGCCCAGGCTGGAAGGTGAGGCCCAGGCTGGGAGGAGTGAGGGGGCAGGCTTGTAGGCTTCAGAGCTCCCTGCCCAGCTTCCCAGCAGCTTTCTGGGGAGGAGGCCAGACCCCAGAGAGAAATGACTGCACATGACATCCAGGCAGAGGGGGCCACAGACAGCCTCCCAGGAGTCCCAGCCCCTAACACAACGTGGAAGAACCAGAGACGTAAAGTATGCGAGGACAGCAGACACTGAGGGATCAGAGGAGTCCCTGCCCTGCAGCCCCTCCTTGCACTAGATGAGGCGCAGAGACTCGACATGACCAAGTGTGGGAAGGGAATTCAAGAACATAAGGAAAGTGATATTTTATTCATGCCAAGGCCTATGGACTGAGATGGAGACGTGCTATTCATAAGAAGAAGCCGTGTAATCCGTGGTTGAGAGAACCGGAGTGTCACCGACCTGGGTTTGACCCTGGCTCTACTACTTACTGGCTGTGTGCCCGGGAGCAAATGTCTTCTTTGGGCCTCAGCCTCATGAATGAGAGGCTATTCTAATTGTGCCTGCTTTACAAGGTTGGTAGGAGGATTATAAGACACATTAAAATGCTTAGCCCAGGGCCTGCCTCAGAGTGAGCGCTCAGGGTTCCCTGGGCAGGACTCACCCTGCAGGCTCAGGCTGTCAGCCCTGGAAGGGGCCTTCCCTGTCACACAGCCACCACTGCTGTCCCACATCTGGACTCCCCTGGCTGGGTGGCTGCCCTCTGTGGTACTGGGTTTGACAGCCCCCGTTCTTCATTTCCCCTGTATTCTCACTGCCGTGTGATTTCAGCTCCTCCCACTAAAGAGGTCAACTATATTCCCTACCCTCCAGCTTTGAGTTCAACCCTGTTTGGGCCAGTAACATGTTAGGGAGCAGCCAGGATGTGACCAGGCTTAACAAGCCTTTGTTCAGTTGGGCTTGCTCTCTTGGGCCTCTGCTGATGCCTTGAGAACACGCCCAGGCTAATGGGCTTGTCACAGGAGGCAGAGGAGAGACACATGGCACAGGGCTGGGCCACCCCCCGCCAAGCCCAGCCCGGCCCGGCTGACCACCGGGTGTGTGAGCCGAATAAACGCTGCTTGTATGCCACTGAGATCATGTGGGTGTTTGTTGCAGAGCAACAGTTGGGCGGATACAACCTCTTTGCTCGAATACTTCCAGGGACAGGTAGGTCGTTCACTGCCTCCCGGGGCTTCCATCCCATGTGAGTTAGTCGGCTTTGAGCAATGGAAACTGTAAGAGCTTC
>NW_022328842.1:0-12693 GCF_002776525.5 Piliocolobus tephrosceles | reverse complement strand
GAAGCTCTTACAGTTTCCATTGCTCAAAGCCGACTAACTCACATGGGGTGGAAGCCCCGGGAGGCAGTGAACGACCTACCTGTCCCTGGAAGTATTCGAGCAAAGAGGTTGTATCCGCCCAACTGTTGCTCTGCAACAAACACCCACATGATCTCAGTGGCATACAAGCAGCGTTTATTCGGCTCACACACCCGGTGGTCAGCCGGGCTGGGCTGGGCTTGGCGGGGGGTGGCCCAGCCCTGTGCCATGTGTCTCTCCTCTGCCTCCTGTGACAAGCCCATTAGCCTGGGCGTGTTCTCAAGGCATCAGCAGAGGCCCAAGAGAGCAAGCCCAACTGAACAAAGGCTTGTTAAGCCTGGTCACATCCTGGCTGCTCCCTAACATGTTACTGGCCCAAACAGGGTTGAACTCAAAGCTGGAGGGTAGGGAATATAGTTGACCTCTTTAGTGGGAGGAGCTGAAATCACACGGCAGTGAGAATACAGGGGAAATGAAGAACGGGGGCTGTCAAACCCAGTACCACAGAGGGCAGCCACCCAGCCAGGGGACTCCAGATGTGGGACAGCAGTGGTGGCTGTGTGACAGGGAAGGCCCCTTCCAGGGCTGACAGCCTGAGCCTGCAGGGTGAGTCCTGCCCAGGGAACCCTGAGCGCTCACTCTGAGGCAGGCCCTGGGCTAAGCATTTTAATGTGTCTTATAATCCTCCTACCAACCTTGTAAAGCAGGCACAATTAGAATAGCCTCTAATTCATGAGGCTGAGGCCCAAAGAAGACATTTGCTCCCGGGCACACAGCCAGTAAGTAGTAGAGCCAGGGTCAAACCCAGGTCAGTGACACTCCGGTTCTCTCAACCACAGATTATACGGCTTCTTCTTATGAATAGCACGTCTCCATCTCAGTCCATAGGCCTTGGCATGAATAAAATATCACTTTCCTTATGTTCTTGAATTCCCTTCCCACACTTGGTCATGTCGAGTCTCTGCGCCTCATCTAGTGCAAGGAGGGGCTGCAGGGCAGGGACTCCTCTGATCCCTCAGTGTCTGCTGTCCTCGCATACTTTACGTCTCTGGTTCTTCCACGTTGTGTTAGGGGCTGGGACTCCTGGGAGGCTGTCTGTGGCCCCCTCTGCCTGGATGTCATGTGCAGTCATTTCTCTCTGGGGTCTGGCCTCCTCCCCAGAAAGCTGCTGGGAAGCTGGGCAGGGAGCTCTGAAGCCTACAAGCCTGCCCCCTCACTCCTCCCAGCCTGGGCCTCACCTTCCAGCCTGGGCTTGCCCTCTGCCGCTCCTCCAGGACGTGCATCTCTCTGTATCCACGCATCCCATTCTTCCTCGTCCCACCTCTACAAACCTTCCTCTCCCAGCGTTCTACACTTGGAAACAAAGGCCAGAACAACTTGCAGCCTACTGGTTTTCTCCTGGGCCACAAACATCCAACACAATGAGCAAAGAGCCTGAAGTGGGGCAAGGGGGAAACCACTGCCTGAAAACTGCTCGTTCTTTTTTTTTTGAGACAGAATCTCGCTCTGTCGCCCAGGCTGGAGTGCAGTGATGCAATCTCGGCTCACTGCAAGCTCCGCCTCCCAGGTTCACGCCATTCTCCTGCCTCAGCCTCCCGAGAAGCTGGGACTACAGGTGCCCACCACCATGACAGGCTAATTTTTTGTATTTTTATTAGAGACGGGGTTTCACCATATTCACCAGGATGGTCTCGATCTCTTGACCTCATGATCCGCCTGCCTCGGCCTCCCAAAGTGCTGGGATTACAGGCGTGAGCCACCGCGCCCGGCCTGCTCATTCTTATAATAAACATAGAATCAGCTCAAATCATCAGCCCCACAGGCTCTGGGCAGGGCCCCTCTCCCTCCCCATTCCCTGCCTTCCCCTCCAGGCATTTGTGTGCTTCCCACCCTTCCCCGAGTTCCAGTTCTGACCAGGGCAGGCTAGAGGCCCTGAGTCCTTCCGGAGGCTTTCTCTGTGAGCCGCGTTCGAGAAAGAGCAGGGCGAGAGGAGTTGGCATTTCCTAGGGGAAGAGAAGGGAGGAGTTGCTGTTGGGGTGCTGCCAGCATAAGCTGCACAGACACAGACCCACCCCCTCACCTGCACACCCACCTGGGCCTTCTGCTCTCAGGCTCTCGGCAGCTCCTGCTGACAGTGCCTGGGGCCTACGAGAAGCCACAGCTCTTGCCCCTGCAGCCTCCCACAGAGCCAGGCCTCCAACCCACCTTTACCTTCCATGTGAACCCAGTGCTGAGCTCCAGGCTACACGTGGAGCTGATGGAGCAGCTCTCGGCTGTGCAGGTGAGTGTGCCGCCAGGACGGTCAGTAGATCCAACTCAGCCCAGACTGGCGTTCCAGGGCCAGGCTGGGGGAGCCTTTTCTTCCCCGCTGGAGAGCTTCTTGGCTGTTTTCTTCTCCGCAGAGCGACCCCAGCACGGAGCTGGAGGCTCAGACCAGCAAGCTGGGCCAGGGGGGCATCCTGCTCTCCTCTCTGCCCCCAGGCCAGGAGGAACAGTGTTCTGTGGCCCTGGGGGAGGTAAGGCTCTGTCTGGGTGCCCGAGGGACCCCTGCCTGCTCTCTGTGACCACCAAGAGAGGTCTGGAGGAGGGACCCAAGAGGGTGGCTGGATCAGGTCAGCCCAGAGCTCAGTGAGGTTGTCCGCGTCGGGCCAGTGACGGCCACAGGGGCTGCAGGTGGGGAGCCACGTCCCTGGGAGGATCCTGCGCAGAGAGCTCAGGGTCGGGGCTGCTGTGTCTTTCAGGGCCAGGAGGTGGCTCTGAGTGTGAAGGTGGAAATGAGGTGAGTGGGACTCCAGGCAGAAGGCCTCTTGGGGCTGGGCTAGAAGTGTGGGGACACGCCCCAACGTGCTCCACTCTCTTGCCCCAGAAGCTCAGGCTGTGGGGTGGGGGTGACACCTTTCCCTCCCCGGTTCTGGTGCTGGTGGGCGGATCCCTTGGACCTGCTCCTGTGAAAGACCCGGGCTGGGCCCAGGGCTCTCCTCCACCGGACAGTCACCCAGAATCCCCCGCCCCCACCCCACGTGAGGCAGCTCCGGGGACCTAGACCTACGCCTTGGCTTTGACCTCTGCCACGGGGAGCAGGAGTTTCTGGACAGGAGGAAGCAGGTCGTGGCCAAGGCCCTGCAGCAGGTGCTGGGATTGAGTGAGGCTCCGGACAGTGGCCAGGTACGGAATGGAGGAGGAGCTGGACCCCAGAGCTGCTAGGACCAAATCGAGCCTCTTCCCTTGAGAGGACCAGCATGGCTAAGAGGGGCCAGAGGAGGTTGGCCTGTTCGCCTGAGCTGATGGACACCATCAGCAGAGCCAGGACCCCGTATGGGACGAGGGCTGACAGCCCTGGCCAAGGCTGGATGTCTTGGTCTGCACGGACTGCCGTAACAAAACCCCACAGACCAGGTGGCTTAAATGACAGAAATGACTGCTCTCCGTTCTGGAGGCTGGAAGTCCAAGACGAAGGTGCCGTCATCAGGGCTGGTTTCTGCTCGGGCCCCTCTCCTCTTCCTAGTGGAGCTGTCTCGCCGTGTCCTCACATGGCCCTTCCTCTGTGTGTGTGTGCAGAGTGTACGCCTTGGGGTCTCCTCCTCCTCTTCTAAGGACCCCAGTCCTGTCAGCTGAAGGCTCTTACCCACTTCACCTTTATCACCTCTTTGTAGGCCCTATTTCCAAATACTGTCACGTTGGGGGTTAGGGCTCCAACACAGGAATTTGGAGGGGGACAGTTGAGTCCGTAACATGATCAAAGGGATGTGGAGCTTGGGGGTCCCTGGGATCCTCTGGGTTTAGAGACAGCCAGCCTGTGGCTGGGAGGCAGGAGGAAAGGAGTGCCGAGAGAGGGACTTACGGGGGTCAGGAACAGGCTGCCGGCTTCCTCCTGGCTGCCTGAGTCCTCAGGAGACGCTGTCACTGTGGCCCAGCGCTCGTTCATTCGGGCAATATGTGTGCCCGCTCTGTGCTAGGTGTCTGCTCTGTCTCATCCAGCACTCTGAAGCAACAGCGCCTTCCGTGAGCAGTGGCCAGGGAACACTTTTTTCAAGACAAGAGAAGAAAAGAGAACAGGGAAAAGAGCCAAAAATCCAGAGTGGAATGAGCCAAGTCTTAGTGGGAAAGCTAAGCAGCCGAAAGCATCGACTCTGACCGCTCAGGCACCTCCGACCCTGAGGAGACCTTAAAACCTCGGGGCCCCTTTGGTGTCTGGGGGCAGGTCTAGGCTGCTTGCTGGCCTTTGTCACTTTAGCTCAGTGGTGCTCAACGGGGCACAATTTAGTTCCTCCCCACCGCACCCCTGGGGACGTTTGTCCGTGTGTAGAGATGGATTTCATTGTTGCTGCTGGGGAAAGGGGAGGTGGAGGGAGGCTGCTGGCTTCTACCGGGTAGAGGCGCCAGAAATGCTGCTAAACGTCCTACAACACACAGAACAGTCCCCACCAGCAAAGAGCTACCTGGTCAGGAATATCAAGAGTGCCACGGTTGAGAGGAACCTGCCGCAGCTGATTTTGGGGAATCAGATGTACCTTCCAGGTCTATATCTTGCAGATCGAATGGTGAAGGGCTGTCTCTGGAGCCATACAGCTTAGGTGTGAGAGCTCATCACTTGATAACTGTATGATCGTGGGCACATTATTTCACCATCCCGTGCCTCAGTTTCCTCATCTGGAAAATGGGGTTCTCACTGGGTTGCTGTGAGGATTCAATGAGATAATACGTGTAAGGCTCTTAGAATAATGTCCAACATGTATAGGCATTACCTGTAATATGTAAATGACGGTAGTAGTCGGAGTCGTTTTCCTTTTACTATTGTACCCAGGTTCCTGTAGTGGCTGTGTTGGGTTCCGGGGGTGGAACCCGAGCCATGTCTTCTCTGTACGGCAGCCTGGCAGGGTTGCAGGAGCTCGGCCTGCTAGACACTGTGACCTACCTGAGTGGGATCTCTGGGTCCGCCTGGTAAGTGAGGTGGGGGCAGGGCACAGGGTAAAGGAGACCCCACAGAGGGTGGGGTTGGGACCTGGTGATCTGAAGGAGTCCCTGAGGGGCTGGGATCCTGCCTCCAAGGGGATTAGGCGGGGCAGGAAGAGGCTGAGTCCCAAGCGCCCCTTTGAGTGGGGTTGCTTGCAGGGCAGCATGGGCAAGTAACGGGGGTGGAGGGCCACTCACAGACTCTGCACCCCCCCTCTCCCATGGCTGTGCTCTCCTGCCCCTGACTCAGGCACACCCCCCATCCGCAGGTGCATCTCCACACTCTACAGGGACCCAGCCTGGTCCCAGGTGGCCTTGCAGGGCCCCATGGAACGTGCCCAGGTTCACGTCTGCAGCAGTAAGATGGGAGCTTTGTCCACGGAGCGGCTGCAGTACTACACTCAGGAACTGGGGGTCCGGGAGCGCAGTGGCCACAGCATGTCGCTCGTCGACCTCTGGGGCCTCCTTGTGGAGTATTTCCTGTACCAGGAGGTGAGAGAAGAGCCAGAAGGAAATACACAGGCTCCTCTCCACTCCTTCCACCCGCCCTTGCTTCTGCCTCATCCCTCAGGCTCAGATCTGATTTACAAAGCTGTTTTTGAGGTCTCAGCTCCCCTGGGGCCAGGAGTAAGACTCCAGGGTGGGCTGGCACCACTTTGCCTCCCTAGCTCCTAACCCCTGGGGAGCAGGAGGCTGGTCCACAGCGCTCAGCTCTGGCTGCATATTAGAATCCCCGGCACAGCTTTGCAAACACACCCATGGCTGGGCCCCGCTTCCAGAGGTACTGATTTTAGTTGGTCTCAGGATTTTTTGAAAGAGATTTCAGCCCACACCTGGATGTGAGGCCCAGCACCACACCCACTCCTCAGCCAATTCGGCCGTAACTCACTCCACCTGGCTGCTCCTGGCACTTCAGACCCAGCTGCAGTTCCAGGCGATAAGACGCGGAGCTGCTCCCCACCACCCCGTGTGTGGCGATCAGGTGTGGATGGATATCACAAGTGATTTCTCATTTCTCAGTAAATCATCTACATTTCTTAGTCATTTAAATTTTAAAGAAATTGGACTGGCTTTTCAAGGATTCCTTTAGCAACATCACCCTGACTTCCTGGTGTCCTGATACGCTGTTTTGAATAGTAAAGAAGGAGGGAGGGTGTTCCCACAGTCCCTGGAATTATACAGACCCACAGTGGGCTCCCCTTGGCTGCGGCCTGAAACCTGTCCCTCAGAGAGCTGTCCTTAGAGCGCTGGCCTTGGCGAACCAAAGCCTCTCTTGTGGGCATGCCACACGCTGCAGGGTGCCGGCCCCAGGCCACAGGGATGGGAATGGAACTCCCAAAAGGCCAAGCTGCCTCCCTTCTTTCCTGCCCAGGAGAACCCTGCCAAGCTGTCTGACCAACAGGAGGCGGTCCGCCAGGGTCAGAACCCTTACCCCATTTACACCAGCGTCAACGTCCGCACCAACATGAGTGGGGAAGATTTTGCAGGTGCCTGGGTGTGGTGACGAAGGAAGGAGGTAGAGGAGGTGGGGAGGAGGGGCTGAGAGAACGGGGTGATCAGGGTGCCCAGAGGAGGGGGTTGCACACAGGCACCTTGGAGCACAGCGGGGCTGCTGCTTCCTGTTGTTGGCAAGGCTAAGATTCCTGCTTGGGCACAAGCACTGTGGTGGGAAGCCCCTGGTGACTTTCCCTTTACTCGGGCCCCTAGAGTGGTGCGAGTTCACGCCCTACGAGGTCGGCTTCCCCAAGTACGGGGCTTATGTTCCCACCGAGCTCTTTGGCTCAGAGCTTTTCATGGGACAATTGCTGCGGCTGCAGCCCGAGCCCCGGATCTGCTACCTGCAAGGTGAGTCGAGGCTGGAGGGCTGGGGACAGGCAGGTGCCGGGGCCAGGCCCTCACTGACATGGGGTGGGGCCCTGCCTGTCTCCTTAGGTGTGTGGGGCAGCGCCTTTGCCACCAGCCTGGATGAGATCTTCCTAAAGACTGCGGGCTCGGGCCTCAGCTTCCTGGAGTGGTACAGAGGCAGTGTGAATATCACAGGTGAGGGTAGTGACCCCGAGCCCCTCCCACACCACATTCCAGCAACGGGGCCCTGGTAGAGACACAAAGAATGAGGGACGGGACAGAGAAGGACTTGGCTGTCCCACTGGATTCGGGGAAGTCCTGAGGAAATGACCTCTAGCTTAGGGTCTCTAGAGGTCCAGAGGTGTCATCAAGCCACACCTCTGAGTTCTCTGTTCTGGGATCCGATTAGGTCCACTCGGTGCAGGACTACTGGGTATCGGGCTGATTGATACTCTGTCCACCCCTCTTGAGTGGCTCCTCTTCAGTCTGGTCCTTAAATGGCTCATGGGAGCCCCACGGTGCAGAGCACCTTTCCCGCCTTTCTCCCCTGGATCACTTTTCCCCCGTTCTTCAGTTCAGCTCAGATGTCATTTTGTCAGACATCCCTTTTGCACTCCATCCCTCCACAATGCCTGAGAATTTTTTTTTTTTTTTGAGACGGAGTCTCGCTCTGTCGCCCAGGCTGGAGTGCGGTGGCGCGATCTCAGCTCACTGCAAGCTCCGCCTCCCAGGTTCACGCCATTCTCCTGCCTCAGCCTCCGAGTAGCCGGCACTACAGGCGCCTGCCACCACACCCGGCTAATTTTGTTTTTTGTATTTTAGTAGAGACGGGGTTTCACCATGTTAGCCGGGATGGTCTCGATCTCCTGACCTCGTGATCTGCCCGTCTCGGCCTCCCAAAGTGCTGGGATTACAGGCATGAGCCACTGCGCCCGGCCTGCCTGAGAATCTTACCACCATGGTCCTCTAGAACCATGTGCACATCCTTGTCATCCTTACCCCGGGGCTTTGTCATCATCTATTCTCTCTTTGTGTGACTTTCCCCACAAGTAGGCTGTGCACTTGGGAGGGCCAGCGCAGGCCCCGTTCACCTTCACAGCCCTCGTGCCTAGTGCAGTGCGGGGCATAGTAACTGCTCAGTCACTGTTTAATGGACGAAGTTCTGATTGGTAGCTGTAGACTCAAACTTTATTTTTGAAAGAGTGGAAGATAAATTACTATTTAGTAAATACAATGTTATAGGCAGTTTACAAAACATAGAAGATACAAAAGAAAAAGTCGTTTCAAAGTGGTTCGATGAAGCATCAGTCAGAGGCCTGGGAGGTGGGGTCGGGGAGGAGGAGGGATGTGGGGAGGGCTCCGTGTTGAGGAAGGGCACCCCTGAACTATAAGGACCACTGGGCACAGGAGGATGCCACTTCTCCCTCTAGTTCGCTGTCCCATCCCGTCTAGATGACTGCCAGAAGCCTCAGCCGCACAACCCAGCGAGGCTGCGAACAAGGCTCCTTACCCCGCAGGGGCCCTTCTCCCAGGCTGTGCTGGACATATTCACCTCCCGCCTCACTTCTGCCCAGAGCTTTAACTTCACCCGGGGTCTCTGCTTGCACAAGGACTATGTGGCTGGCAGAGAGTTTGTGGCCTGGAAAGGTGAGTGCTGCCCTGGGTGGGAGATGGGGGGCTTCCCTTCCTGCCTGCGTCTCTGGTTCACTGGGGCCAGTGCTGGCTTTGGGCTGGGGATTGAGGTGTGGTCTCCTGCTGCCTATGGGCTGATACCGAGCGACTCTAAGTACTGCTGGAAGTCGGAAGGCGGGGCCGAGGGCTTGGGGTGGGAGACTCCGTGGCTGTCAGAGAGAACTCTACAGAGAGAAGGCAAGTGTGAATGCAAATACAGAAGGGGTTGCTAGCAAGAGCAACTGCATTGTCCCCGTGCATACACGTGGGTTCCTTGCAGACACACACCCAGACGCCTTCCCCAACCAGCTCACCCCGATGCGGGACTGCCTGTACCTGGTGGACGGAGGCTTTGCCATCAACTCTCCGTTCCCACTGGCTCTGCGGCCTCAGAGAGCGGTGGACCTCATTCTGTCCTTTGACTATTCCTTGGAAGCTCCTTTTGAGGTGAGTTGGAGGCAGGGATGTGGGGAGCACCTTCAGTGAGTGGACAGAGAGGGTGAGGGAGGAGAGGAGGGGAGAGAAGGCTCTGGTGAGGGAGACTGGCTGGGTGTGTGGGGGTTGCCCTTTGTGGACGGCCTGGGTTCTACTCTGTGTGAGGGGCTGCCTTTTGAACGCTGTTGGCAGCACAGGTCTCCCAGTTGCAGGAGAATTGCTGAGATGGTGGTGGGCGTGGGAAGAGGAGGCCAAAGCGGGTCCCCAGGAATCTTCTAACCTCATCCATAGGAGACCCCCCAGTTCTAGACTCTGCCCGTTCATGACAGAGTTCCCCACTCCAGCTTGGACCCGAGTCTGTGGCCCCTTTGTTACCACGGTAACAACAGAGCCATGAGGGTCCCCTCTGGTGCTGAAGCCCTGCAGCAAGGCCCTCCAACTCTGCTGGGTGGTGGACGGAGGCCCCCGTTCCCATGTGGGTGCTGGTGCTGCTGCTCGAGCAGCCCTTCCTTCTTTGGTCTCCTCCTTGTCCTGGGTTCAGTGAGAGCCTGGGATTGATTGGGGATTGACAAAGCCTCTTCTGACATGAACCTTCTGTGATTGTCGCGTGTCAACCTTGTGAAACTGACATCGGCCTCTGATAGGGAGCAGATGGGTGAGAGAAGGGCAGACCCGGTGCTTCTGGGGGGGAATGCTGTTGAGGCGGTGATGATTGATTGTTGATCATGACTGATTATTGTTAATCTTCACAACCCCACTAGATAGGGGAGCTTTTTTTTTTTTTAGACGAAGTCTTGCTCTGTCACCAGGCTGGAGTGCAGTGGTGTGATCTTGGCTCACTGCAACCTCTGCCTCCTAGGTTCAAATGATTCTCCTGCCTCAGCCTCCCGTATAGCTGGGACTATAAGCACACACCACCATGCCCAGCTAATTTTTGTATGTTTAGCAGAGACAGGATTTCACCATGTTGGCCAGGGTGGTCTTGATCTCTTGACCCCATGATCTGCCAGCCTTGGCCTCCCAAAGTGCTGGGATTACAGACATGAGCCACCATGCCCAGCCTGGAGTTTGAAAATTTTTTATTTTACACATGAGAAACCAGCTCAGAAAGGAGCTGTCACCTGCCTGAAGTCACTCAGCTAGTCAGAAGCAGAGCTGGCATTGAAGTCTGGGTGTGTGTGAGTCCAGGGCAGCGGGGAGTGGCCAGGTGGAGGAGAGGCAGAGTCAGAGGTTTGCCCCTGCTAAGGTCTTGAAGATGACAGAGAAGTACTGCCTGGACCGAGGAATCCCCTTCCCTAGCATCGAGGTGGGCCCTGAAGACATGGAGGAGGCCCGTGAGTGCTATCTGTTTGCCAAGGCTGAGGACCCCCGCTCCCCCATCGTGCTGCACTTCCCCCTTGTCAACCGTACCTTCCGCACATACCTGGCCCCAGGTAAGGGAAGCTCCAGGCCTGGGACTGACCCACAGAGCCCTGGGATGGTGACGGGATGCTATTCTGAGGGTGGGTTCCCTGGAGAATGTTGCTAAGTGCGCCTCTGGTAGGCCTGAGCTGGCCCCTGCGGCCCTCTGCTCCCTGGGTCTCAGCGTTCACATGGGCCAGCCCCTCCTGGTGGCTTTGAGAGCTGAGATGTGGCCAAGCAGGGCCTGAATGGAGCCATCCAGGTGTCCTGCACAAGGAAGACTTCTGGGCTGTACCAACCAGTTCCACGGAGGGCTCCAGCCTGGCTTCTCTGCTTCCCCCACCCACAGGTGTGGAGCGACAAACAGCTGAGGAGAAGGCCTTTGGGGACTTTGTCATCAACAGGCCAGACACCCCCTATGGCATGATGAACTTCACCTACGAGCCCCAGGACTTTGATCGGCTGGTGGCCCTGAGTCGATACAATGTTCTGAACAACATGGAGACCTTGAAGCGTGCCCTCCAGCTGGCTCTGGACCGGCACCAGGCTCGGGAGAGGACTGGGCGCTGACCGAGGCAGGAGGCGGAGGACTGTGACAGAGAGGAGACACCCTGCTCGTGGCCAGGGCTCGTCCAGGGAGGAGCGATGGGGACGCTGTGCGGGGTCTGCTTCCCTTCTGTCCAGGACCTGCCTCGAGGTGCCCCAGGCCCCGGAAAGCTCTTGCAGAATTGCAGCTTGGACTTGGGGCAGGGCTCTCCTTGCGTGTGTTTTGGAGAAGATGGGCAGTAGATCTCTCCGGGTGCTCTTGGGGATGTAGGGCAGAAGAGAGCAGCACTCATCTCACAGCGGGGTGTGGAGAGAATCAGGTGAGCCACAGGGCCCACCCCAGACACAGAAGCACCTCAGAGGGCCCAGGTTCTCAGCCCAGGGGCTGAGGGCATCGAGAAGCCAGCTGTCCTCCTTACACTGAGACGGAAAGCAGAGATGCATCCACCCACACTTCCTGCAGAGTGGCCCAAGTCCCAACCCTACCTTGAGCTCTTGGATGCACTGCTATCAAGAGCAATGCGGGGCCAAGTGGGGGTGGCCAGCCTATGTCGCTGACTCCATCATCCTAACCCTCCATCTGCCTTCTGGCCTCCTCCCAGATTACCCTTCTCTTCCCAGAGCCCTAAAGCCTGTGGGGTGATGGCCCATTCCGGCTGCTCCAGGTGGGAGATGTGCGCATGTCTCCCTGCCAATTACCCAGGCTTCACTCTTCGAGCCTGGGCCACAGTCTCTGGTCATGTGTGTATGGCCACGTCATGCAAGTATACTCTCACCATTCCTAGTAGCTCAATGGGTGTGTCTAGAAGGGGCATCTGTTCATCAAGGGGAGAGGATGTGCACCTGTATGCGGGGCGGGGGTGTGGTGCAAGTTCCTGGGGTGGGTTGGTGGCAAGGCATGGGCAGTGCAGAGGGAGCCTCGCCTGGGCTCTTGCCTCTTTCCCAGATGCATCCAATGGGTCTTGGCAAGTTTTGTTTCTCACTCTCCCTCTTCTCCATTTCCCCTGACCCACCAGGGACTCTCCAGATATCTAGAACCTCTCTAGTGTGGGCAGCCCTCAGATTGGTGAAGAGGAGATCTATTCTGGCTGCGGCCTCTGCAGCGTATGCCCCTGGTGCTGAGCCGCCCAGGACCCTGCAGCAGCGCTTGAGCCTTTTTCCTTCTGCCCCCTGTGCCAGGGGCTCCCACTTGGCTATGCCCCCGCTCCTCGCTCTCTCACACAGACACGCTGTCAGGGACACCTGTGCTGGGAAGCCTCACCTGTCCTGAGTCTGGGAAGAAGACTCTAGTTCTGACTCCCAGATGGGGGAAGGGTGACTGGAGCCCAGCCTGTGTCTTGGCCTGGCTGGGACCTGCAGCCCTCCAGCTGGCATGAGTTGCGAGGGCTGGGGGAGCCAGTTATTTGGGCTGGCATGGGGTGGGGGCATCTCGGTTCTCCTCTGCCTGTCACAGGCCACGGCTCCTCCTCTTGGTTCAGCAGTGAGAGGTTTATCGGGAGTTTATCTGGCTCCTGCTGTGGCCATCGTCATCAACACTGCTGTGCCTGCTGTCATCAATAACTTGTTAGTAAAACCTTCACAGGTTCCCAGCTTCGAGCCGCACAGCGCTCACAACTTAGCATCTGCACTGTTTCTTCAGTGCCTGTTAGAGCCTCAGGCTCTCTGGCTCCTAGAAAGTCATTCTACCATCTGTTTTGTTCACTGCTGTATCCTCAGTGCCTAGAGCAGCAGCTGATACATGGTAGGTGCTCAATAAATACTTGATAAATGAATGGGAACCTACATTCTAAGAGATGGATCATCACCCACCAACCACAAAAAAAA
>NW_022328841.1:0-12693 GCF_002776525.5 Piliocolobus tephrosceles | reverse complement strand
TTTTTTTTGTGGTTGGTGGGTGATGATCCATCTCTTAGAATGTAGGTTCCCATTCATTTATCAAGTATTTATTGAGCACCTACCATGTATCAGCTGCTGCTCTAGGCACTGAGGATACAGCAGTGAACAAAACAGATGGTAGAATGACTTTCTAGGAGCCAGAGAGCCTGAGGCTCTAACAGGCACTGAAGAAACAGTGCAGATGCTAAGTTGTGAGCGCTGTGCGGCTCGAAGCTGGGAACCTGTGAAGGTTTTACTAACAAGTTATTGATGACAGCAGGCACAGCAGTGTTGATGACGATGGCCACAGCAGGAGCCAGATAAACTCCCGATAAACCTCTCACTGCTGAACCAAGAGGAGGAGCCGTGGCCTGTGACAGGCAGAGGAGAACCGAGATGCCCCCACCCCATGCCAGCCCAAATAACTGGCTCCCCCAGCCCTCGCAACTCATGCCAGCTGGAGGGCTGCAGGTCCCAGCCAGGCCAAGACACAGGCTGGGCTCCAGTCACCCTTCCCCCATCTGGGAGTCAGAACTAGAGTCTTCTTCCCAGACTCAGGACAGGTGAGGCTTCCCAGCACAGGTGTCCCTGACAGCGTGTCTGTGTGAGAGAGCGAGGAGCGGGGGCATAGCCAAGTGGGAGCCCCTGGCACAGGGGGCAGAAGGAAAAAGGCTCAAGCGCTGCTGCAGGGTCCTGGGCGGCTCAGCACCAGGGGCATACGCTGCAGAGGCCGCAGCCAGAATAGATCTCCTCTTCACCAATCTGAGGGCTGCCCACACTAGAGAGGTTCTAGATATCTGGAGAGTCCCTGGTGGGTCAGGGGAAATGGAGAAGAGGGAGAGTGAGAAACAAAACTTGCCAAGACCCATTGGATGCATCTGGGAAAGAGGCAAGAGCCCAGGCGAGGCTCCCTCTGCACTGCCCATGCCTTGCCACCAACCCACCCCAGGAACTTGCACCACACCCCCGCCCCGCATACAGGTGCACATCCTCTCCCCTTGATGAACAGATGCCCCTTCTAGACACACCCATTGAGCTACTAGGAATGGTGAGAGTATACTTGCATGACGTGGCCATACACACATGACCAGAGACTGTGGCCCAGGCTCGAAGAGTGAAGCCTGGGTAATTGGCAGGGAGACATGCGCACATCTCCCACCTGGAGCAGCCGGAATGGGCCATCACCCCACAGGCTTTAGGGCTCTGGGAAGAGAAGGGTAATCTGGGAGGAGGCCAGAAGGCAGATGGAGGGTTAGGATGATGGAGTCAGCGACATAGGCTGGCCACCCCCACTTGGCCCCGCATTGCTCTTGATAGCAGTGCATCCAAGAGCTCAAGGTAGGGTTGGGACTTGGGCCACTCTGCAGGAAGTGTGGGTGGATGCATCTCTGCTTTCCGTCTCAGTGTAAGGAGGACAGCTGGCTTCTCGATGCCCTCAGCCCCTGGGCTGAGAACCTGGGCCCTCTGAGGTGCTTCTGTGTCTGGGGTGGGCCCTGTGGCTCACCTGATTCTCTCCACACCCCGCTGTGAGATGAGTGCTGCTCTCTTCTGCCCTACATCCCCAAGAGCACCCGGAGAGATCTACTGCCCATCTTCTCCAAAACACACGCAAGGAGAGCCCTGCCCCAAGTCCAAGCTGCAATTCTGCAAGAGCTTTCCGGGGCCTGGGGCACCTCGAGGCAGGTCCTGGACAGAAGGGAAGCAGACCCCGCACAGCGTCCCCATCGCTCCTCCCTGGACGAGCCCTGGCCACGAGCAGGGTGTCTCCTCTCTGTCACAGTCCTCCGCCTCCTGCCTCGGTCAGCGCCCAGTCCTCTCCCGAGCCTGGTGCCGGTCCAGAGCCAGCTGGAGGGCACGCTTCAAGGTCTCCATGTTGTTCAGAACATTGTATCGACTCAGGGCCACCAGCCGATCAAAGTCCTGGGGCTCGTAGGTGAAGTTCATCATGCCATAGGGGGTGTCTGGCCTGTTGATGACAAAGTCCCCAAAGGCCTTCTCCTCAGCTGTTTGTCGCTCCACACCTGTGGGTGGGGGAAGCAGAGAAGCCAGGCTGGAGCCCTCCGTGGAACTGGTTGGTACAGCCCAGAAGTCTTCCTTGTGCAGGACACCTGGATGGCTCCATTCAGGCCCTGCTTGGCCACATCTCAGCTCTCAAAGCCACCAGGAGGGGCTGGCCCATGTGAACGCTGAGACCCAGGGAGCAGAGGGCCGCAGGGGCCAGCTCAGGCCTACCAGAGGCGCACTTAGCAACATTCTCCAGGGAACCCACCCTCAGAATAGCATCCCGTCACCATCCCAGGGCTCTGTGGGTCAGTCCCAGGCCTGGAGCTTCCCTTACCTGGGGCCAGGTATGTGCGGAAGGTACGGTTGACAAGGGGGAAGTGCAGCACGATGGGGGAGCGGGGGTCCTCAGCCTTGGCAAACAGATAGCACTCACGGGCCTCCTCCATGTCTTCAGGGCCCACCTCGATGCTAGGGAAGGGGATTCCTCGGTCCAGGCAGTACTTCTCTGTCATCTTCAAGACCTTAGCAGGGGCAAACCTCTGACTCTGCCTCTCCTCCACCTGGCCACTCCCCGCTGCCCTGGACTCACACACACCCAGACTTCAATGCCAGCTCTGCTTCTGACTAGCTGAGTGACTTCAGGCAGGTGACAGCTCCTTTCTGAGCTGGTTTCTCATGTGTAAAATAAAAAATTTTCAAACTCCAGGCTGGGCATGGTGGCTCATGTCTGTAATCCCAGCACTTTGGGAGGCCAAGGCTGGCAGATCATGGGGTCAAGAGATCAAGACCACCCTGGCCAACATGGTGAAATCCTGTCTCTGCTAAACATACAAAAATTAGCTGGGCATGGTGGTGTGTGCTTATAGTCCCAGCTATACGGGAGGCTGAGGCAGGAGAATCATTTGAACCTAGGAGGCAGAGGTTGCAGTGAGCCAAGATCACACCACTGCACTCCAGCCTGGTGACAGAGCAAGACTTCGTCTAAAAAAAAAAAAAGCTCCCCTATCTAGTGGGGTTGTGAAGATTAACAATAATCAGTCATGATCAACAATCAATCATCACCGCCTCAACAGCATTCCCCCCCAGAAGCACCGGGTCTGCCCTTCTCTCACCCATCTGCTCCCTATCAGAGGCCGATGTCAGTTTCACAAGGTTGACACGCGACAATCACAGAAGGTTCATGTCAGAAGAGGCTTTGTCAATCCCCAATCAATCCCAGGCTCTCACTGAACCCAGGACAAGGAGGAGACCAAAGAAGGAAGGGCTGCTCGAGCAGCAGCACCAGCACCCACATGGGAACGGGGGCCTCCGTCCACCACCCAGCAGAGTTGGAGGGCCTTGCTGCAGGGCTTCAGCACCAGAGGGGACCCTCATGGCTCTGTTGTTACCGTGGTAACAAAGGGGCCACAGACTCGGGTCCAAGCTGGAGTGGGGAACTCTGTCATGAACGGGCAGAGTCTAGAACTGGGGGGTCTCCTATGGATGAGGTTAGAAGATTCCTGGGGACCCGCTTTGGCCTCCTCTTCCCACGCCCACCACCATCTCAGCAATTCTCCTGCAACTGGGAGACCTGTGCTGCCAACAGCGTTCAAAAGGCAGCCCCTCACACAGAGTAGAACCCAGGCCGTCCACAAAGGGCAACCCCCACACACCCAGCCAGTCTCCCTCACCAGAGCCTTCTCTCCCCTCCTCTCCTCCCTCACCCTCTCTGTCCACTCACTGAAGGTGCTCCCCACATCCCTGCCTCCAACTCACCTCAAAAGGAGCTTCCAAGGAATAGTCAAAGGACAGAATGAGGTCCACCGCTCTCTGAGGCCGCAGAGCCAGTGGGAACGGAGAGTTGATGGCAAAGCCTCCGTCCACCAGGTACAGGCAGTCCCGCATCGGGGTGAGCTGGTTGGGGAAGGCGTCTGGGTGTGTGTCTGCAAGGAACCCACGTGTATGCACGGGGACAATGCAGTTGCTCTTGCTAGCAACCCCTTCTGTATTTGCATTCACACTTGCCTTCTCTCTGTAGAGTTCTCTCTGACAGCCACGGAGTCTCCCACCCCAAGCCCTCGGCCCCGCCTTCCGACTTCCAGCAGTACTTAGAGTCGCTCGGTATCAGCCCATAGGCAGCAGGAGACCACACCTCAATCCCCAGCCCAAAGCCAGCACTGGCCCCAGTGAACCAGAGACGCAGGCAGGAAGGGAAGCCCCCCATCTCCCACCCAGGGCAGCACTCACCTTTCCAGGCCACAAACTCTCTGCCAGCCACATAGTCCTTGTGCAAGCAGAGACCCCGGGTGAAGTTAAAGCTCTGGGCAGAAGTGAGGCGGGAGGTGAATATGTCCAGCACAGCCTGGGAGAAGGGCCCCTGCGGGGTAAGGAGCCTTGTTCGCAGCCTCGCTGGGTTGTGCGGCTGAGGCTTCTGGCAGTCATCTAGACGGGATGGGACAGCGAACTAGAGGGAGAAGTGGCATCCTCCTGTGCCCAGTGGTCCTTATAGTTCAGGGGTGCCCTTCCTCAACACGGAGCCCTCCCCACATCCCTCCTCCTCCCCGACCCCACCTCCCAGGCCTCTGACTGATGCTTCATCGAACCACTTTGAAACGACTTTTTCTTTTGTATCTTCTATGTTTTGTAAACTGCCTATAACATTGTATTTACTAAATAGTAATTTATCTTCCACTCTTTCAAAAATAAAGTTTGAGTCTACAGCTACCAATCAGAACTTCGTCCATTAAACAGTGACTGAGCAGTTACTATGCCCCGCACTGCACTAGGCACGAGGGCTGTGAAGGTGAACGGGGCCTGCGCTGGCCCTCCCAAGTGCACAGCCTACTTGTGGGGAAAGTCACACAAAGAGAGAATAGATGATGACAAAGCCCCGGGGTAAGGATGACAAGGATGTGCACATGGTTCTAGAGGACCATGGTGGTAAGATTCTCAGGCAGGCCGGGCGCAGTGGCTCATGCCTGTAATCCCAGCACTTTGGGAGGCCGAGACGGGCAGATCACGAGGTCAGGAGATCGAGACCATCCCGGCTAACATGGTGAAACCCCGTCTCTACTAAAATACAAAAAACAAAATTAGCCGGGTGTGGTGGCAGGCGCCTGTAGTGCCGGCTACTCGGAGGCTGAGGCAGGAGAATGGCGTGAACCTGGGAGGCGGAGCTTGCAGTGAGCTGAGATCGCGCCACCGCACTCCAGCCTGGGCGACAGAGCGAGACTCCGTCTCAAAAAAAAAAAAAAATTCTCAGGCATTGTGGAGGGATGGAGTGCAAAAGGGATGTCTGACAAAATGACATCTGAGCTGAACTGAAGAACGGGGGAAAAGTGATCCAGGGGAGAAAGGCGGGAAAGGTGCTCTGCACCGTGGGGCTCCCATGAGCCATTTAAGGACCAGACTGAAGAGGAGCCACTCAAGAGGGGTGGACAGAGTATCAATCAGCCCGATACCCAGTAGTCCTGCACCGAGTGGACCTAATCGGATCCCAGAACAGAGAACTCAGAGGTGTGGCTTGATGACACCTCTGGACCTCTAGAGACCCTAAGCTAGAGGTCATTTCCTCAGGACTTCCCCGAATCCAGTGGGACAGCCAAGTCCTTCTCTGTCCCGTCCCTCATTCTTTGTGTCTCTACCAGGGCCCCGTTGCTGGAATGTGGTGTGGGAGGGGCTCGGGGTCACTACCCTCACCTGTGATATTCACACTGCCTCTGTACCACTCCAGGAAGCTGAGGCCCGAGCCCGCAGTCTTTAGGAAGATCTCATCCAGGCTGGTGGCAAAGGCGCTGCCCCACACACCTAAGGAGACAGGCAGGGCCCCACCCCATGTCAGTGAGGGCCTGGCCCCGGCACCTGCCTGTCCCCAGCCCTCCAGCCTCGACTCACCTTGCAGGTAGCAGATCCGGGGCTCGGGCTGCAGCCGCAGCAATTGTCCCATGAAAAGCTCTGAGCCAAAGAGCTCGGTGGGAACATAAGCCCCGTACTTGGGGAAGCCGACCTCGTAGGGCGTGAACTCGCACCACTCTAGGGGCCCGAGTAAAGGGAAAGTCACCAGGGGCTTCCCACCACAGTGCTTGTGCCCAAGCAGGAATCTTAGCCTTGCCAACAACAGGAAGCAGCAGCCCCGCTGTGCTCCAAGGTGCCTGTGTGCAACCCCCTCCTCTGGGCACCCTGATCACCCCGTTCTCTCAGCCCCTCCTCCCCACCTCCTCTACCTCCTTCCTTCGTCACCACACCCAGGCACCTGCAAAATCTTCCCCACTCATGTTGGTGCGGACGTTGACGCTGGTGTAAATGGGGTAAGGGTTCTGACCCTGGCGGACCGCCTCCTGTTGGTCAGACAGCTTGGCAGGGTTCTCCTGGGCAGGAAAGAAGGGAGGCAGCTTGGCCTTTTGGGAGTTCCATTCCCATCCCTGTGGCCTGGGGCCGGCACCCTGCAGCGTGTGGCATGCCCACAAGAGAGGCTTTGGTTCGCCAAGGCCAGCGCTCTAAGGACAGCTCTCTGAGGGACAGGTTTCAGGCCGCAGCCAAGGGGAGCCCACTGTGGGTCTGTATAATTCCAGGGACTGTGGGAACACCCTCCCTCCTTCTTTACTATTCAAAACAGCGTATCAGGACACCAGGAAGTCAGGGTGATGTTGCTAAAGGAATCCTTGAAAAGCCAGTCCAATTTCTTTAAAATTTAAATGACTAAGAAATGTAGATGATTTACTGAGAAATGAGAAATCACTTGTGATATCCATCCACACCTGATCGCCACACACGGGGTGGTGGGGAGCAGCTCCGCGTCTTATCGCCTGGAACTGCAGCTGGGTCTGAAGTGCCAGGAGCAGCCAGGTGGAGTGAGTTACGGCCGAATTGGCTGAGGAGTGGGTGTGGTGCTGGGCCTCACATCCAGGTGTGGGCTGAAATCTCTTTCAAAAAATCCTGAGACCAACTAAAATCAGTACCTCTGGAAGCGGGGCCCAGCCATGGGTGTGTTTGCAAAGCTGTGCCGGGGATTCTAATATGCAGCCAGAGCTGAGCGCTGTGGACCAGCCTCCTGCTCCCCAGGGGTTAGGAGCTAGGGAGGCAAAGTGGTGCCAGCCCACCCTGGAGTCTTACTCCTGGCCCCAGGGGAGCTGAGACCTCAAAAACAGCTTTGTAAATCAGATCTGAGCCTGAGGGATGAGGCAGAAGCAAGGGCGGGTGGAAGGAGTGGAGAGGAGCCTGTGTATTTCCTTCTGGCTCTTCTCTCACCTCCTGGTACAGGAAATACTCCACAAGGAGGCCCCAGAGGTCGACGAGCGACATGCTGTGGCCACTGCGCTCCCGGACCCCCAGTTCCTGAGTGTAGTACTGCAGCCGCTCCGTGGACAAAGCTCCCATCTTACTGCTGCAGACGTGAACCTGGGCACGTTCCATGGGGCCCTGCAAGGCCACCTGGGACCAGGCTGGGTCCCTGTAGAGTGTGGAGATGCACCTGCGGATGGGGGGTGTGCCTGAGTCAGGGGCAGGAGAGCACAGCCATGGGAGAGGGGGGGTGCAGAGTCTGTGAGTGGCCCTCCACCCCCGTTACTTGCCCATGCTGCCCTGCAAGCAACCCCACTCAAAGGGGCGCTTGGGACTCAGCCTCTTCCTGCCCCGCCTAATCCCCTTGGAGGCAGGATCCCAGCCCCTCAGAGACTCCTTCAGATCACCAGGTCCCAACCCCACCCTCTGTGGGGTCTCCTTTACCCTGTGCCCTGCCCCCACCTCACTTACCAGGCGGACCCAGAGATCCCACTCAGGTAGGTCACAGTGTCTAGCAGGCCGAGCTCCTGCAACCCTGCCAGGCTGCCGTACAGAGAAGACATGGCTCGGGTTCCACCCCCGGAACCCAACACAGCCACTACAGGAACCTGGGTACAATAGTAAAAGGAAAACGACTCCGACTACTACCGTCATTTACATATTACAGGTAATGCCTATACATGTTGGACATTATTCTAAGAGCCTTACACGTATTATCTCATTGAATCCTCACAGCAACCCAGTGAGAACCCCATTTTCCAGATGAGGAAACTGAGGCACGGGATGGTGAAATAATGTGCCCACGATCATACAGTTATCAAGTGATGAGCTCTCACACCTAAGCTGTATGGCTCCAGAGACAGCCCTTCACCATTCGATCTGCAAGATATAGACCTGGAAGGTACATCTGATTCCCCAAAATCAGCTGCGGCAGGTTCCTCTCAACCGTGGCACTCTTGATATTCCTGACCAGGTAGCTCTTTGCTGGTGGGGACTGTTCTGTGTGTTGTAGGACGTTTAGCAGCATTTCTGGCGCCTCTACCCGGTAGAAGCCAGCAGCCTCCCTCCACCTCCCCTTTCCCCAGCAGCAACAATGAAATCCATCTCTACACACGGACAAACGTCCCCAGGGGTGCGGTGGGGAGGAACTAAATTGTGCCCCGTTGAGCACCACTGAGCTAAAGTGACAAAGGCCAGCAAGCAGCCTAGACCTGCCCCCAGACACCAAAGGGGCCCCGAGGTTTTAAGGTCTCCTCAGGGTCGGAGGTGCCTGAGCGGTCAGAGTCGATGCTTTCGGCTGCTTAGCTTTCCCACTAAGACTTGGCTCATTCCACTCTGGATTTTTGGCTCTTTTCCCTGTTCTCTTTTCTTCTCTTGTCTTGAAAAAAGTGTTCCCTGGCCACTGCTCACGGAAGGCGCTGTTGCTTCAGAGTGCTGGATGAGACAGAGCAGACACCTAGCACAGAGCGGGCACACATATTGCCCGAATGAACGAGCGCTGGGCCACAGTGACAGCGTCTCCTGAGGACTCAGGCAGCCAGGAGGAAGCCGGCAGCCTGTTCCTGACCCCCGTAAGTCCCTCTCTCGGCACTCCTTTCCTCCTGCCTCCCAGCCACAGGCTGGCTGTCTCTAAACCCAGAGGATCCCAGGGACCCCCAAGCTCCACATCCCTTTGATCATGTTACGGACTCAACTGTCCCCCTCCAAATTCCTGTGTTGGAGCCCTAACCCCCAACGTGACAGTATTTGGAAATAGGGCCTACAAAGAGGTGATAAAGGTGAAGTGGGTAAGAGCCTTCAGCTGACAGGACTGGGGTCCTTAGAAGAGGAGGAGGAGACCCCAAGGCGTACACTCTGCACACACACACAGAGGAAGGGCCATGTGAGGACACGGCGAGACAGCTCCACTAGGAAGAGGAGAGGGGCCCGAGCAGAAACCAGCCCTGATGACGGCACCTTCGTCTTGGACTTCCAGCCTCCAGAACGGAGAGCAGTCATTTCTGTCATTTAAGCCACCTGGTCTGTGGGGTTTTGTTACGGCAGTCCGTGCAGACCAAGACATCCAGCCTTGGCCAGGGCTGTCAGCCCTCGTCCCATACGGGGTCCTGGCTCTGCTGATGGTGTCCATCAGCTCAGGCGAACAGGCCAACCTCCTCTGGCCCCTCTTAGCCATGCTGGTCCTCTCAAGGGAAGAGGCTCGATTTGGTCCTAGCAGCTCTGGGGTCCAGCTCCTCCTCCATTCCGTACCTGGCCACTGTCCGGAGCCTCACTCAATCCCAGCACCTGCTGCAGGGCCTTGGCCACGACCTGCTTCCTCCTGTCCAGAAACTCCTGCTCCCCGTGGCAGAGGTCAAAGCCAAGGCGTAGGTCTAGGTCCCCGGAGCTGCCTCACGTGGGGTGGGGGCGGGGGATTCTGGGTGACTGTCCGGTGGAGGAGAGCCCTGGGCCCAGCCCGGGTCTTTCACAGGAGCAGGTCCAAGGGATCCGCCCACCAGCACCAGAACCGGGGAGGGAAAGGTGTCACCCCCACCCCACAGCCTGAGCTTCTGGGGCAAGAGAGTGGAGCACGTTGGGGCGTGTCCCCACACTTCTAGCCCAGCCCCAAGAGGCCTTCTGCCTGGAGTCCCACTCACCTCATTTCCACCTTCACACTCAGAGCCACCTCCTGGCCCTGAAAGACACAGCAGCCCCGACCCTGAGCTCTCTGCGCAGGATCCTCCCAGGGACGTGGCTCCCCACCTGCAGCCCCTGTGGCCGTCACTGGCCCGACGCGGACAACCTCACTGAGCTCTGGGCTGACCTGATCCAGCCACCCTCTTGGGTCCCTCCTCCAGACCTCTCTTGGTGGTCACAGAGAGCAGGCAGGGGTCCCTCGGGCACCCAGACAGAGCCTTACCTCCCCCAGGGCCACAGAACACTGTTCCTCCTGGCCTGGGGGCAGAGAGGAGAGCAGGATGCCCCCCTGGCCCAGCTTGCTGGTCTGAGCCTCCAGCTCCGTGCTGGGGTCGCTCTGCGGAGAAGAAAACAGCCAAGAAGCTCTCCAGCGGGGAAGAAAAGGCTCCCCCAGCCTGGCCCTGGAACGCCAGTCTGGGCTGAGTTGGATCTACTGACCGTCCTGGCGGCACACTCACCTGCACAGCCGAGAGCTGCTCCATCAGCTCCACGTGTAGCCTGGAGCTCAGCACTGGGTTCACATGGAAGGTAAAGGTGGGTTGGAGGCCTGGCTCTGTGGGAGGCTGCAGGGGCAAGAGCTGTGGCTTCTCGTAGGCCCCAGGCACTGTCAGCAGGAGCTGCCGAGAGCCTGAGAGCAGAAGGCCCAGGTGGGTGTGCAGGTGAGGGGGTGGGTCTGTGTCTGTGCAGCTTATGCTGGCAGCACCCCAACAGCAACTCCTCCCTTCTCTTCCCCTAGGAAATGCCAACTCCTCTCGCCCTGCTCTTTCTCGAACGCGGCTCACAGAGAAAGCCTCCGGAAGGACTCAGGGCCTCTAGCCTGCCCTGGTCAGAACTGGAACTCGGGGAAGGGTGGGAAGCACACAAATGCCTGGAGGGGAAGGCAGGGAATGGGGAGGGAGAGGGGCCCTGCCCAGAGCCTGTGGGGCTGATGATTTGAGCTGATTCTATGTTTATTATAAGAATGAGCAGGCCGGGCGCGGTGGCTCACGCCTGTAATCCCAGCACTTTGGGAGGCCGAGGCAGGCGGATCATGAGGTCAAGAGATCGAGACCATCCTGGTGAATATGGTGAAACCCCGTCTCTAATAAAAATACAAAAAATTAGCCTGTCATGGTGGTGGGCACCTGTAGTCCCAGCTTCTCGGGAGGCTGAGGCAGGAGAATGGCGTGAACCTGGGAGGCGGAGCTTGCAGTGAGCCGAGATTGCATCACTGCACTCCAGCCTGGGCGACAGAGCGAGATTCTGTCTCAAAAAAAAAAGAACGAGCAGTTTTCAGGCAGTGGTTTCCCCCTTGCCCCACTTCAGGCTCTTTGCTCATTGTGTTGGATGTTTGTGGCCCAGGAGAAAACCAGTAGGCTGCAAGTTGTTCTGGCCTTTGTTTCCAAGTGTAGAACGCTGGGAGAGGAAGGTTTGTAGAGGTGGGACGAGGAAGAATGGGATGCGTGGATACAGAGAGATGCACGTCCTGGAGGAGCGGCAGAGGGCAAGCCCAGGCTGGAAGGTGAGGCCCAGGCTGGGAGGAGTGAGGGGGCAGGCTTGTAGGCTTCAGAGCTCCCTGCCCAGCTTCCCAGCAGCTTTCTGGGGAGGAGGCCAGACCCCAGAGAGAAATGACTGCACATGACATCCAGGCAGAGGGGGCCACAGACAGCCTCCCAGGAGTCCCAGCCCCTAACACAACGTGGAAGAACCAGAGACGTAAAGTATGCGAGGACAGCAGACACTGAGGGATCAGAGGAGTCCCTGCCCTGCAGCCCCTCCTTGCACTAGATGAGGCGCAGAGACTCGACATGACCAAGTGTGGGAAGGGAATTCAAGAACATAAGGAAAGTGATATTTTATTCATGCCAAGGCCTATGGACTGAGATGGAGACGTGCTATTCATAAGAAGAAGCCGTATAATCTGTGGTTGAGAGAACCGGAGTGTCACTGACCTGGGTTTGACCCTGGCTCTACTACTTACTGGCTGTGTGCCCGGGAGCAAATGTCTTCTTTGGGCCTCAGCCTCATGAATTAGAGGCTATTCTAATTGTGCCTGCTTTACAAGGTTGGTAGGAGGATTATAAGACACATTAAAATGCTTAGCCCAGGGCCTGCCTCAGAGTGAGCGCTCAGGGTTCCCTGGGCAGGACTCACCCTGCAGGCTCAGGCTGTCAGCCCTGGAAGGGGCCTTCCCTGTCACACAGCCACCACTGCTGTCCCACATCTGGAGTCCCCTGGCTGGGTGGCTGCCCTCTGTGGTACTGGGTTTGACAGCCCCCGTTCTTCATTTCCCCTGTATTCTCACTGCCGTGTGATTTCAGCTCCTCCCACTAAAGAGGTCAACTATATTCCCTACCCTCCAGCTTTGAGTTCAACCCTGTTTGGGCCAGTAACATGTTAGGGAGCAGCCAGGATGTGACCAGGCTTAACAAGCCTTTGTTCAGTTGGGCTTGCTCTCTTGGGCCTCTGCTGATGCCTTGAGAACACGCCCAGGCTAATGGGCTTGTCACAGGAGGCAGAGGAGAGACACATGGCACAGGGCTGGGCCACCCCCCGCCAAGCCCAGCCCAGCCCGGCTGACCACCGGGTGTGTGAGCCGAATAAACGCTGCTTGTATGCCACTGAGATCATGTGGGTGTTTGTTGCAGAGCAACAGTTGGGCGGATACAACCTCTTTGCTCGAATACTTCCAGGGACAGGTAGGTCGTTCACTGCCTCCCGGGGCTTCCACCCCATGTGAGTTAGTCGGCTTTGAGCAATGGAAACTGTAAGAGCTTC
>NW_022328832.1:0-4637 GCF_002776525.5 Piliocolobus tephrosceles | reverse complement strand
AACATCTTTATTTCTGCTTTCATTTCGTTATGTACCCAGTAGTCATTGAGGAGCAGGTTGTTCAGTTCCCATGTAGTTGAGCGGTTTTGATTGAATTTCTTAGTCCTGAGTTCTAGTTTGATTGCACTGTGGTCAGAGAGACAGTTTGTTATAATTTCTGTTCTTGTACATTTGCTGAAGAGTGCTTTACTTCCAATTATGTGGTCAATTTTGGAATAAGTGTGATGTGGTGCTGAGAAGAATGTATATTCTGAAGACATTCATACAGCCAACAGACACATGAAAAAATGCTCATCATCACTCGCCATCAGAGAAATGCAAATCAAAACCACAATGAGATACCATCTCACACCAGTTAGAATGGCAATCATTAAAAAATCAGGAAACAACAGGTGTTGGAGAGGATGTGGAGAAATAGGAACACTTTTACACTGTTGGTGGGATTGTAAACTAGTTCAACCATTATGGAAAACAGTATGGCAATTCCTCAAGGATCTAGAACTAGATGTACCATATGACCCAGCTATCCCACTACTGGGTATATACCCAAAGGATTATAAATTATTCTGCTACAAAGACACATGCACACGTATGTTTATTCCGGCACTATTCACAATAGCAAAGACTTGGAATCAACCCAAATGTCCATCAGTGACAGACTGGATTAAGAAAATATGGCACATATACACCATGGAATACTGTGCAGCCATAAAAAAGGATGAGTTTGCGTCCTTTGTAGGCACATGGATGTAGCTGGAAACCATCATTCTTAGCAAACTATCACAAGAAGAGAAAACCAAACACCGCATGTTGTCACTCATAGGTGGGAACTGAACAATGAGCTCACTTGGACTCGGGAAGGGGAACATCACACACTGGGGCCTATCATGGGGAGGGGGGAGGGGGGAGGGATTGCATTTGGGAGTTATACCTGATATAAATGATGAATTGATGGGTGCTGACGAGTTGATGGGTGCAGCACACCAATATGGCACATGTATACATATGTAACAAAGTTGCACGTTATGCACATGTACCTAGAACTTAAAGTATAATAAAAAAAATAATAAAATAAAAATAAAAATACAAAAAAATTAACCTGGCGTGGTGGCAGGCGTCGGTAGTCCCAGCTACTTGGGAAGCTGAAGCAGGAGAATGGCATGAACCCGGGAGAGTGAGCTTGCAGTTAGCCGAGATCCTGCCATTGCACTCCAACCTGGGCGACACAGGGAGAATCCATCTCAAAAAAACACAAAAAACTTTAGCCCTAGGGTTACTGTCAGACTTGATCTTTGCGAGGTGGTCATGCACATCAGACAGTGCTGGTCCGATCTGAGCATCCCTTGGTTTTCTGGCCTTTCTCGGGATTCCAGGCTGGCAATACCTTCTCACAGGAGAGTCTCAGGTACCTTGGGGGCCCACACCACACCTTCTGCGCCAGCAGACCATTAATAACCAGTAGAGAGCTCCAGCGAGGTGGCCCCTATGGCTGTACAACAACCCACACGTGCTCTCCCCATACTGCTGTTTCCCCTGAGTCCATGGCAACTCCCCACATCACTTTGCTTGTGTGCCTTACTGCATGGGTGGGTATTTGCTTTACTTGCCCTTCCAGCGCATGGAAATGCAGTCCACATTCCCCACCTCCATCCCCTGCCAACCACCATTGCAGATGGAGCCTTGGTCAACACAGGGCCAGGAAGTCTTCTCCCTGCCAGTGCCCTGCCTTTATGCTAACCCTATTCCCATGGTCACTATTAAGGTTTTTCATATATCTGCTGTCATTTGTTCATTTTCTCCTTTAAAACAAAATCAGTGTAATAGGCTATGCTTATGTTTTACTCATTATCAAACTTAGACTCAAAGCCTGGTTCAGTGGGAGGGGAATCTCAGCTTCCTTACATAGATGGTCAGTGTTGGTGAGCAGGAAAATGAGGCAGAGCCTGAGAGGTAGCTTAGCATGATTCGTTGAGGTTAGCTGTAAACAGACATGTTTGTAACAAAAGAGTTGCTTCAGAGATGGGAATGGGCCCCACTGTTACACAGGAACAGATTTACCCTTAAGGTAATGCCAGTTTACCTAAGGGTTTTCGTTTATTTTGTGTTTTCTCTTGTGCCACAACCAAACTGCAGAGAACCTGCTCTGACCTAAAGGGCATTCCTTTAGCAGATAAGACCTTGAAAAATGCAAAACACCTGGAACTAGGACACTTTTTTAAAAAATAAATCACTCATTTGCTTTGTCCCTGTGAACTGCATTGACAGTGTGTTCTTATGACAATTTTTTTGTAAATATGTTATAAAATATTTTCATCTTACCCCACCTAATCATACTCCCACTTTCCTATTTGTATTTTTTTTCCTTCACATGAATTAACCAAATGAATTTTTTGTCACCGTAGCTGGATGCTACTCATATTTTTAACACATATAAAAATTGACTTTTTTAAAATTCAAAATGTATGTTGTATCAGAAGAAGGGTTCTGCCTTTGCTCTCTCTAGTCTTCTTTCAACCAATCTCCAAACAAATGTCTCCTGGAACTACCACTCCCCTCATTACATTGGGTCACTGTTGCTGTGGCTACCTCTACCTCTGCCCTGCTGTCACCACAGCCCCATACTCAGACACCCAGGACTCCCAGGAAGCTTCAGAGCCAGCAAAAAGGGCTCACTTAGCCGTGAGAGTGGTGGTCTTGCCTCCCTGTAAGAGAGTCAGTCGTTCGCTGGATTGAGGGGCAGTGGACTGATTGTTATTGTTTAAATAGTTTATCTCAGTTTATAAAGAAGAACTTGGTAACTAGAAATTGGCTTGACCGCATCCATCCTTGGTAGTTTTCTGTGACTTCTCAGTGGAACAGAAAGCACACTCCACGCCCCGATCCAAATAGATATTCCTGTTTACGTTGCCTTCAAGTCAATAGGTTCCTTCTCCCTTTCACCTTCTGCCTTCTTTTTTGTTACTGCTTATTTAAAGCTTTCCTCCATGGACTTTACAGGGAACAATCATCTCGGGCTCCTCAATCATCTCTTCATTCTCTTTGTGTGTTTCTTTATTTTTTTTATTTTTTATTTATTTTTTATTTTTTTTTATTACACTTTAAGTTCTAGGGTACATGTGAATAACGTGCAGGTTTGTTACATATGTATACTTGTGCCATGTTGTTGTGCTGCACCCATCAACTCGTCAGCACCCATCAACTCATCATTTACATCAGGTATAACTCCCAATGCAATCCCTACCCCCTCCCAGCTCCCCGTGATAGGCCCCGGTGTGTGATGTTCCCCTTCCCGAGTCCAAGTGGTCTCATTGTTCAGTTCCCACATATGAGTAAGAATATGCGGTGTTTGGTTTTCTGTTTTTGTGATAGTTTGCTGAGAATGATGGTTTCCAGCTGCATCCATGTTCCTACAAAGGACACAAACTCATCCTTTTTTATGGCTGCATAGTATTCCATGGTGTATATGGGCCACATTTTCTTAATCCAGTCTGTCACAGATGGACATTTGGGTTGATTCCAAGTCTATGCTAATGAGAATAGTGCCACAATAAACATAAATGTGCATGTGTCTTTATAGCAGCATGATTTATAATCCTTTGGGTATACACCCAGTAATGAGATGGCTGGTTCATATGGTACTTCTAGTTCTAGGTCCTCAAGGAATCGCCATACTGTTTTCCATAGTGGTTGAACCACTTTACTATCCCACCAACAGTGTAAAAGTGTTCCTGTTTCTCCACATCCTTTCCAGCACATGTTGTTTCCTGACTTTTTAATGATTACCATTCTACCTGGCATGACATGATATCTCATTGTGGTTTTGATTTGCATTTCTCTGATGACCAGTGATGATGAGCATTTTCTCATATGTCTGTTGGCTGTATGAATGTCTTCTTTTGAGAAATGTCTGTTCATATCCTTTGCCCACTTTTTGATGGGGTTGTTTGTTTTTTTCTTGTAAATTTGGTTGAGTTCTTTGTAGATTCTGGATATTAGCCCTTTGTCAGATGAGTAGATTGCAAAAATTTTCTCCCATTCTGTAGGTTGCCTGTTCACTCTGATGGTAGTTTCTTTTGCTGTGCAGAAGCTCCTTAGTTTAATTAGATCCCATTTGTCAATTTTGGCTTTTGTTGCCATTGCTTTTGGTGTTTTAGACATGAATTACTTGCCCAAGCCTATGTCCTGAAGGGTATTGCCTAGGTTTTCTTCTAGGGTTTTAATGGTATTAGGTCTAACATTTAAGTCTCTAATCCATCTTGAATTAATTTTCGTATAAGGACTAAGGAAAGGATCCAGTTTCAGCTTTCTACATATGGCAAGCCAATTTTTCCAGCACCATTTATTAAATAGGGAATCCTTTCCCCATTTCTTGTTTTTCGCAGGTTTATCAAAGATCAGATGGCTGCAGATGTGTGCTATTATTTCTGAGGACTCTGTTCTGTTCCATTGGTCTATATCTCTGTTTTGGTACCAGTACCATGCTGTTTTGGTTACTGTAGCCTTGTAGTATAGTTTGAAGTCAGGTAGCGTGATGCCTCCAGCTTTGTTCTTTTGACTTAGGATTATCTTGGAAATGCAGGCTCTTTTTTGGTTCCATATGAACTTTAAAGCACTTTTTCCAATTCTGTGAAGAAACT
>NW_022328829.1:0-1357 GCF_002776525.5 Piliocolobus tephrosceles | reverse complement strand
AGGATAAGGATGATGCTGATACAGATATTGATAATGGTGCTGATACAGATATTGATGCGGATATTGATATTGATGCGGATATTGATATTGATGCTGATGAGGATGCTGATGAAGATGAGGATGATGCTGATGATGAAACAAAAAAGTCATTTAATATTAGGAAGAATGATGGTAATAATATAAGTAAACGTGGTTTGGGTGATGTACCTAACATAAATGATAAAAAAAAATTCACAGGATAATAATAACAATGATGAAAATGATGAAGATAAGAAATATGTTCCTGATGATGGTGATACACAAGAACCGGGAGAAGAATCAGGAGAAGAATCGGACAATCATAATAATGATACAGATGAATCAAATGATTCTGACACATCTGAGAAAGATGCTGATATACATGAGGAAGTAGATGTTGATATGTATGAGGGAGAAGATATGGATACATTTGATGAAGAAGATGTTGATATATCTGATGGAGAAGATATAGATATATCTGAGGGAGAAGATATAGATAGATTTGATGAAGAAGATATTGATACATCTGACGAAACAGATGTTGATACATCTGAGGAAAAAGATGATATATCGAAAGAAAAAGATGTTGATATATCGGAGGAAATAGATGTTGATACACCTGAAGAAAAAGATGTTGATATATCGGAGGAAGAAGATATTGATATATCGGAGGAAATAGATGTTGATACATTTGATGAAGAAGATCCTGACAAATATGAGGAAAGTGCTGATAAAGCTGAGGAAGGTGTTGATATAGTTGATAAAGCTGAAAAAGAAGATGCTGATAAAACTGATAAAGAAGATGCTGATAAAACTGATAAAGAAGATTCTGATAAAGCTGATAAAGAAGATGCTGATAAAGATGATGCTGATAAAGATGATGCTGATAAAGATGATGCTGATAAAGATGATGCTGATAAAGATGATGCTGATAAAGCTGAGAAAGAAGATGCTGATAAAGCTGAGAAAGGTGATGATGAAGAGAGAAGTGGTAAAACGAAAGTAATTTCAGATCCTGACGCATTTGAAAAAAAACAAATACGCAAATGTATTTAATTATGAAATAGATATAGATATACCTGAAGAAGAAATAGAATTTTGTTATAAAGATTTAAAATTTTTATTGAATGAACATATTTTATCATATGATGATTTGACTGATGAAGAAATACAAACATTAGCAGGTCCAAGTGACTTATTCTATCAAATATCACCATACACAGATGATGAAAAAAAGTTTAAGTTTTAATGAAGGAGCTAGTTTGGTAAATGATCAACATCAGAATAATTTAAAAAAAATATGGAAGATATCATTTAAGTTATGATCCTAAAAATATTG
>NW_022328828.1:0-1357 GCF_002776525.5 Piliocolobus tephrosceles | reverse complement strand
CAATATTTTTAGGATCATAACTTAAATGATATCTTCCATATTTTTTTTAAATTATTCTGATGTTGATCATTTACCAAACTAGCTCCTTCATTAAAACTTAAACTTTTTTTCATCATCTGTGTATGGTGATATTTGATAGAATAAGTCACTTGGACCTGCTAATGTTTGTATTTCTTCATCAGTCAAATCATCATATGATAAAATATGTTCATTCAATAAAAATTTTAAATCTTTATAACAAAATTCTATTTCTTCTTCAGGTATATCTATATCTATTTCATAATTAAATACATTTGCGTATTTGTTTTTTTTCAAATGCGTCAGGATCTGAAATTACTTTCGTTTTACCACTTCTCTCTTCATCATCACCTTTCTCAGCTTTATCAGCATCTTCTTTCTCAGCTTTATCAGCATCATCTTTATCAGCATCATCTTTATCAGCATCATCTTTATCAGCATCATCTTTATCAGCATCATCTTTATCAGCATCTTCTTTATCAGCTTTATCAGAATCTTCTTTATCAGTTTTATCAGCATCTTCTTTATCAGTTTTATCAGCATCTTCTTTTTCAGCTTTATCAACTATATCAACACCTTCCTCAGCTTTATCAGCACTTTCCTCATATTTGTCAGGATCTTCTTCATCAAATGTATCAACATCTATTTCCTCCGATATATCAATATCTTCTTCCTCCGATATATCAACATCTTTTTCTTCAGGTGTATCAACATCTATTTCCTCCGATATATCAACATCTTTTTCTTTCGATATATCATCTTTTTCCTCAGATGTATCAACATCTGTTTCGTCAGATGTATCAATATCTTCTTCATCAAATCTATCTATATCTTCTCCCTCAGATATATCTATATCTTCTCCATCAGATATATCAACATCTTCTTCATCAAATGTATCCATATCTTCTCCCTCATACATATCAACATCTACTTCCTCATGTATATCAGCATCTTTCTCAGATGTGTCAGAATCATTTGATTCATCTGTATCATTATTATGATTGTCCGATTCTTCTCCTGATTCTTCTCCCGGTTCTTGTGTATCACCATCATCAGGAACATATTTCTTATCTTCATCATTTTCATCATTGTTATTATTATCCTGTGAATTTTTTTTTATCATTTATGTTAGGTACATCACCCAAACCACGTTTACTTATATTATTACCATCATTCTTCCTAATATTAAATGACTTTTTTGTTTCATCATCAGCATCATCCTCATCTTCATCAGCATCCTCATCAGCATCAATATCAATATCCGCATCAATATCAATATCCGCATCAATATCTGTATCAGCACCATTATCAATATCTGTATCAGCATCATCCTTATCCT
>NW_022328827.1:0-1300 GCF_002776525.5 Piliocolobus tephrosceles | reverse complement strand
AGGATAAGGATGATGCTGATACAGATATTGATAATGGTGCTGATACAGATATTGATGCGGATATTGATATTGATGCTGATGAGGATGCTGATGAGGATGCTGATGAAGATGAGGATGATGCTGATGATGAAACAAAAAAAGTCATTTAATATTAGGAAGAATGATGGTAATAATATAAGTAAACGTGGTTTGGGTGATGTACCTAACATAAATGATAAAAAAAATTCACAGGATAATAATAACAATGATGAAAATGATGAAGATAAGAAATATGTTCCTGATGATGGTGATACACAAGAACCGGGAGAAGAATCAGGAGAAGAATCGGACAATCATAATAATGATACAGATGAATCAAATGATTCTGACACATCTGAGAAAGATGCTGATATACATGAGGAAGTAGATGTTGATATGTATGAGGGAGAAGATATGGATACATTTGATGAAGAAGATGTTGATATATCTGATGGAGAAGATATAGATATATCTGAGGGAGAAGATATAGATAGATTTGATGAAGAAGATATTGATACATCTGACGAAACAGATGTTGATACATCTGAGGAAAAAGATGATATATCGAAAGAAAAAGATGTTGATATATCGGAGGAAATAGATGTTGATACATTTGATGATGTAGATGTTGATACATTTGATGAAGAAGATCCTGACAAATATGAGGAAAGTGCTGATAAAGCTGAGGAAGGTGTTGATATAGTTGATAAAGCTGAAAAAGAAGATGCTGATAAAACTGATAAAGAAGATGCTGATAAAACTGATAAAGAAGATTCTGATAAAGCTGATAAAGAAGATGCTGATAAAGATGATGCTGATAAAGATGATGCTGATAAAGATGATGCTGATAAAGATGATGCTGATAAAGATGATGCTGATAAAGCTGAGAAAGAAGATGCTGATAAAGCTGAGAAAGGTGATGATGAAGAGAGAAGTGGTAAAACGAAAGTAATTTCAGATCCTGACGCATTTGAAAAAAACAAATACGCAAATGTATTTAATTATGAAATAGATATAGATATACCTGAAGAAGAAATAGAATTTTGTTATAAAGATTTAAAATTTTTATTGAATGAACATATTTTATCATATGATGATTTGACTGATGAAGAAATACAAACATTAGCAGGTCCAAGTGACTTATTCTATCAAATATCACCATACACAGATGATGAAAAAAGTTTAAGTTTTAATGAAGGAGCTAGTTTGGTAAATGATCAACATCAGAATAATTTAAAAAAATATGGAAGATATCATTTAAGTTATGATCCTAAAAATATTG
>NW_022328826.1:0-1300 GCF_002776525.5 Piliocolobus tephrosceles | reverse complement strand
CAATATTTTTAGGATCATAACTTAAATGATATCTTCCATATTTTTTTAAATTATTCTGATGTTGATCATTTACCAAACTAGCTCCTTCATTAAAACTTAAACTTTTTTCATCATCTGTGTATGGTGATATTTGATAGAATAAGTCACTTGGACCTGCTAATGTTTGTATTTCTTCATCAGTCAAATCATCATATGATAAAATATGTTCATTCAATAAAAATTTTAAATCTTTATAACAAAATTCTATTTCTTCTTCAGGTATATCTATATCTATTTCATAATTAAATACATTTGCGTATTTGTTTTTTTCAAATGCGTCAGGATCTGAAATTACTTTCGTTTTACCACTTCTCTCTTCATCATCACCTTTCTCAGCTTTATCAGCATCTTCTTTCTCAGCTTTATCAGCATCATCTTTATCAGCATCATCTTTATCAGCATCATCTTTATCAGCATCATCTTTATCAGCATCATCTTTATCAGCATCTTCTTTATCAGCTTTATCAGAATCTTCTTTATCAGTTTTATCAGCATCTTCTTTATCAGTTTTATCAGCATCTTCTTTTTCAGCTTTATCAACTATATCAACACCTTCCTCAGCTTTATCAGCACTTTCCTCATATTTGTCAGGATCTTCTTCATCAAATGTATCAACATCTACATCATCAAATGTATCAACATCTATTTCCTCCGATATATCAACATCTTTTTCTTTCGATATATCATCTTTTTCCTCAGATGTATCAACATCTGTTTCGTCAGATGTATCAATATCTTCTTCATCAAATCTATCTATATCTTCTCCCTCAGATATATCTATATCTTCTCCATCAGATATATCAACATCTTCTTCATCAAATGTATCCATATCTTCTCCCTCATACATATCAACATCTACTTCCTCATGTATATCAGCATCTTTCTCAGATGTGTCAGAATCATTTGATTCATCTGTATCATTATTATGATTGTCCGATTCTTCTCCTGATTCTTCTCCCGGTTCTTGTGTATCACCATCATCAGGAACATATTTCTTATCTTCATCATTTTCATCATTGTTATTATTATCCTGTGAATTTTTTTTATCATTTATGTTAGGTACATCACCCAAACCACGTTTACTTATATTATTACCATCATTCTTCCTAATATTAAATGACTTTTTTTGTTTCATCATCAGCATCATCCTCATCTTCATCAGCATCCTCATCAGCATCCTCATCAGCATCAATATCAATATCCGCATCAATATCTGTATCAGCACCATTATCAATATCTGTATCAGCATCATCCTTATCCT
>NW_022328821.1:0-2115 GCF_002776525.5 Piliocolobus tephrosceles | reverse complement strand
ATCTTGAATTAATCTTCGTATAAGGAGTCAGGAAAGGATCCAGTTTCCGCTTTCTACTTATGGCTAGCGAAATTTCCCAGCGCCATTTATTAAATGGGGAATCCTTTCCCCATTTCTTGTTTTTGTCAGGTTTGCCAAAGATCAGATGGTTGTAGATGTGTGGCATTATTTCTGAGAACTCCGTTCTGTTCCATTGGTCTATATCTCTGTTTTGGTACCAGTACCATGCTGTTTTGGTTACTGTAGCCTTGTAGTATAGTTTGAAGTCAGGTAGCGTGACGCCTCCGGCTTTGTCCTTTTGACTTAGGATTGTCTTGGCAATGAGGACTCTTTTTTGGTTCCATATGACCTTTAAAGCAGTTTTTTCCAATTCGGTGAAGAAACTCATTGGTAGCTTGATGGGGATGGCATTGAATCTATAAATAACCTTGGGCAGTATGGCCATTTTCACGATATTGATTCTTCCTATCCATGAGCATGGTATGTTCTTCCATTTGTTTGTGTCCTCTTTGATTTCACTGAGCAGTGGTTTGTAGTTCTCCTTGAAGAGGTCCTTTACATCCCTTGTAAGTTGGATTCCTAGGTATTTTATTCTCTTTGAAGCAATTGTGAATGGAAGTTCATTCCTGATTTGGCTCTCTGCTTGTCTGTTACTGGTGTATAAGAATGCTTGTGATTTTTGCACATTAATTTTGTATCCTGAGACTCTGCTGAGGTTGCTTATCAGCTTAAGAAGATTTTGGGCTGAGTCGATGGGGTTTTCTAAATATACAATCATGTCATCTGCAAACAGGGACAATTTGACTTCTTCTTTTTCTAACTGAGTACCATTGATTTCTTTCTCTTGCCTGATTGCCCTAGCCAGAACTTCCAACACTATGTTGAATAGGAGTGGTGAGAGAGGGCATCCCAGTTTTCAAAGGGAATTTTTCCAGTTTTTGCCCATTCAGTATGATGTTAGCTGTGGGTTTGTCATAAATAGCTCTTATTATTTTGAGGTACGTTCCATCAATACCGAATTTGTTGAGCGTTTTTAGCATGAAGGGCTGTTGAATTTTGTCAAAAGCCTTTTCTGCATCTATTGAGATAATCATGTGGTTCTTGTCTTTGTTTCTGTTTATATGCTGGATTACGTTGATTGATTTGCGAATGTTGAACCAGCCTTGCATCCCAGGGATGAAGCCCACTTGATCATGGTGGATAAGCTTTTTGATGTGCTGCTGAATCCGGTTTGCCAGTATTTTATTGAGGATTTTTGCATCGATGTTCATAAGGGAGATTGGTCTAAAATTCTCTTTTTTTGTTGTGTCTCTGCCAGGCTTTGGTATCAGGATGATATTGGCCTCATAAAATGAGTTATGGAGGATTCCCTCTTTTTCTATTGATTGGAATAGTTTCAGACGGAATGGTACCAGCTCCTCCTTGGACCTCTGGTAGAATTCAGCTGTGAATTCATCTGGTCCTGGGCTTTTTTTGGTGGGTAGGCTATTAATTGTTGCCTCAATTTCAGAGCCTGCTATTGGTCTATTCAGGGATTCAACTACTTCCTGGTTTAGTCTTGGGAGAGTGTACGTGTCCAGGAAATTATCCTTTTCTTCTAGATTTTCTAGTTGATTTGCGTAGAGGTGTTTATAGTATTCTCTGATGGCAGTTTGTATTTCTGTGGTGTCGGTGGTGATATCCCCTTTATCATTTTTTATTGCATCTATTTGATTCCTCTCTCTTTTCTTCTTTATTAGTCTTGCTAGCGGTCTCAATTTTGTTGATCTTTTCAAAAAACCAACTCCTGGATTCATTGATTTTTTAGAGGGTTTTTTGTGTCTCTAGCTCCTTCAGTTCTGCTCTGATCTTAGTTATTTCTTGTCTTCTGCTAGCTTTTGAATGTGTTTGCTCTTGCCTGTCTAGTTCTTTTAATTGTGATGTTAGAGTGTCCATTTTAAATCTTTCCTGCTTTCTCTTGTGGGCATTTAGTGCTATAAATTTCCCTCAACACACTCCTTTAAATGTGTCCCAGAAATTCTGGTATGTTGTATCTTTGTTCTCATTGGTTTCAAAGAACATCTTTATATCTGCTTTCATTTCGTTATGTACCCAGTAGTCATTGAGGAGCAGGTT
>NW_022328810.1:0-4846 GCF_002776525.5 Piliocolobus tephrosceles | reverse complement strand
GAAAGGGATTGGAGAGGGAAAGACCTGCCCAAGGCGCTCAGGGCTGGCCCCCCCTCCTCTGTCACCTCTGCCTGTGTGGTTTTGTCACAGGGCTCAGGCAATCCGAGTCTGTTTTCTCCTTGGTCCAATGAGGATCACCCCTCCCCCAAGGGTTGTGACAGTTCAGAGAGATCAAGAAAGGAAAGCATCTTGTCCCAAAGGGTGCCCACCCTGTCCCTGCCTGCCTTCTTGCCTTTCCCACCCCCAGGCCCCGCTGCTTCATTTTCTACAGCCTGGCCGCAGCTCACCCCACCACACACACAGTGGAACTGCAGCCCCAGGAAGCCTTACTATTGAGGAAGACTTTAAATTCCTTCTTCAAATTATTTTGAGCTTGGGTGTTGGAGTCACTAGGTATGGGTTCTGGGTGTCTGTTTCTCTATCTATAAAGTGAGACTGGGAGGATCCCATACATTGGTATGGACTATGTTCACATAGTGTTCTGGGTTAGAGTATCACTTTTTACTGACTGTAAAGGCAGCTGAATTATTGGACTGTTTCTCCATTTTGCTCACTCCATTCCGGGGGAAATGGATGGGATTTTTTCTGGTCAGTAAATTTGGGAAGAGTAGATTAGGCACTAATCTGTCCAGGTACATCTTCTGCTTCTGGGGTTTCTGGGTGGGTGAGCCTGGCTAATACTGGAATCCTCTTGCAGACCTCTTGCACTCTCATGTTCAACTGCATCCTCTAGTAGGAGAAAGATGATATTTTAGCCTCCATCTTTACTGTTTTATTTCTCAACTTTTCAGAACCTGTGGGCAAAGAAAAGAGGGATGATATTTATTGGAGCCCCCTTGGAAAGTAAGTGTCTAATCTCTCTCTCTCTCTCTCTCTCTCTCTCTCTCTCTCTCTCTCTCTCTCACGCAGTCAGTCATCAGATTCTGTTGCCTCCTTCTCCAAAACACAGCTCATTCTGTCCATCCCTTTTGTCTTCATCTCTTGCTGCATCATTTTACAGACATTAGCTACCCACATTTACAGTCAATAATGACTGTCTTCTCCCAGTTGTTATGCGCCAGGAATCTAAAATAACCTTTATGTAACCTGAAAACATAATCATAATAGTGGCCCTCAGATCTCTAATATGAATCTTTCCTACCTGGCTGAACTCATCTCCTACTATATTCTGACCCACACACTTTGTGCCAGCCAACTTATCTTTAAACCGCTTCAATTTTCTGAACACAGACCTTCCTCTCACCTCAAAACCATTTGAAATAGATAAAGCAGGTCTTTTCTCTTGACTACTAAAGATACCTCCAATGATCCCTGCTCCCTGGTATCTGTACCCCTTGTGCAATCCTCTCCCATTCAGTGTAACTTGAACTTACTGAATCCCCTTAAGGACAGAAGTGATGAGATGTCAATTCTGCAATTAGATTTTAAATGCTATGGGCTCTGTCTTAGACATTTTCTCAAATAGCTTGCTCTAGAGGAAGTCAGCTGCCATGTCATGTGGCAGCCCAAGAGTTGCACATGCAAGATCCAAGGTTGGCCTACAACTTTGCAGGTGATCTTGGAAAGTGGATTCCTACCCCATCACCCACTGAACTTTCAGGTGAGATCTCAACCAGCTTGACTGAAACCTCATGAGAGATCCTGAGCCAGAACCACCTGACTAAGTTGGGGTTGGGCTCCTGACCCATAGAAACTGGGAGATAATCAATGCTGTTCTGCAGCAATACATAACTAAAATAATGACTTCCTGCTTTTTCTGCCTTTTTTTTTTTTCAGGGTTTTGCTCTGTTACACAGGCTGTAGTGCCACATGGGTGTCATCAGGGAGAAGTATTTATTGAGTGATGATTACTGTTTTTTAATGTTGCATCTTCTTTTATTAATTTATGTCTCAACATATTTTATGAGTGAGCCTGGCTGCTTGTGAAATCAATAGCAATGCTTCCGTTAGAAAAAGTGCAGCTACACAAGAAATGACTCTGGTCAGAAATGTGATCTGCAGTGGCACAATCACAGCTCATTGCAGACTTCTCCTCCCTGGGCTCAGGTGATCCTCCCACCTCAGCCTCCCAAGTTGCTGAGACTACAAGCGTGTGCCACCATGCCCGGCTAATTTTTGTATTTTTTGTAGAGATGGGGTCTAGCCTGGGTTCCCCAGGCTGGTCTTGAACTCTTAGGCTCAAGTGATCCTCCTGCCTTGACCTCCTAAAGTGCTGGGATTACAGGAAAAAGCCACTACACCTGGCCTTCTGCCTTGTTTCTAAAGACAAAAAGCGTCTTTGATTACTAATCTATTTTCCCCAAATCTCACTGCCAAGCTGTCCTCCCCTTGATTTACTCTTTCTACTGGTAATAACCACAGAATCTGATGGAAAGCTGTCTGTTGCTTATAAGTGCATAGGAAATGCTTGATGGCTGGTTTTTGATTAAAGTCCTAATCTGTTAAATCCGAACTCTGCAAATCTTTGCAGAAAGTCCCAGTACGATTTTGAAGGAGTGAATGCACTTTCCTGAAAGTGAAAATATGCAAAGTTCCTTCTTGGTGTGTGAAATGTTTGATATGTGCAACCTGCTCTGGAAGTTATTTTTAGATCTTCTCTGTTGTGGAGTGCCTGGGTCTTGTTTTCACTTGTCTTTTGGTGTTTGCGTATGACTGAATGAGGTCAATTACAAGGAAGAATAAGGAATTGTTGAATATGCTTTAGGAGGCAGTTATGGATATGTAGATTTACTTCTTTTCTACCCCTTTTGTTCTTAAAATATTGGTTTTTGCTGTTTACTTTTTCTGTACATGAGTGCACATCTTATTCCTGTATGTGAAGTTTAGCTATAATATATAATCAACATTAGTGTCATCGTTGAGAAATATTGATTGAGTGAAGATTACTATTTTCTAATGTTACATCTTACTTTATTAATTTGTGTATCAATGCATTTCAGAAGACAGCATGGCTGCTTGTTAAATCAGTAGCAATGCTTCTGATAGAAAAAGTGCAGGTACACAAGAAATGACTCTGGTTAGAAAGGAGTGCCCTGTTACACCCTTTCCTGAGCTACCTAGGGCAGTCAGTGACACATGAGCATCCCTCTATCAGAAAACTATCAAGAGGCCCTGGCCAGGGTAAGGAATGGTGGCCATCAGCACTGAGTTCCACTCCAGATATTGTCAAATGGGTGCATTACCTGCTAAATGGATATACTTATGACAATAGTGCAAAGGATTTTAAGCCTTATTATTATAGGATCATAAGTGAACTGCCTGATTCAGATGTGGTTTGAATCAATATGCTCATATTGGTCAGGATAAGTCATGCTATTCTGCAGTAACAAACAAAGCCTGAAATCCCAGTAGCTTTGCTTGTTCTCTCAGGCAAAGTCTAGTTCTCTGTAGGTTCTGCTTCTTTGTGTGGCTCTGTTATTCTATTTTTTTTTTTTCAGGGGGAGGGGGAGCTGTGCTATTCTAACACGTGGCCTCCAGGACCATCACATCAAGGGAAGAGAAAAGTTGGAAGGTAGTTCAGGGTCTTTTTGTTGCTTCAGTCCAGAGGTGACATGTTGTGGCAGTGCTACTCAGATCCCACTGGGAGAACTAGTCATATGACCTTGCTTAAGTACAAGGAGCTGGAAAGAGTAGTTTTCCCAACAAGAGGAAGAGGAAAATGAATGATTTGGTGATACAAATAGCATTTTTTCTACCACAAAGCTTTAAACATTTTTCACACTAAAGTAATTGCAAACATGCTTTTGAGATGGGCCAGTTTGGTGTTTTGAGTGACACCTCTGGGGTGTAGTGCATAGGTGTGCAAAGGTGACTGGAGGGAGTGGTGTCTGGCTGGAGCCCACCTGTTGCTCCTAAGGATGGTAGTAATCCTTCCAATTCTTGCGCGCAAGGTTTTGTGCCTTATGTTACAGATTTTCCAATGTTTAAAAGGAAAATGGAAATGCAGATCTTCATGTAAAATCCCCCAATTTTAAAATGTAGTCTTAAATATAGGGAAAAAAAAAAGCCAAACAAAATGTGCTTGCAGGACTAATTTGACCTATGTGCTGCCAACTTAAGATTGTAGCTCTTTGTCCTAGGAACTTGGGATCTTGAATGGCCCTCTATTTATCTGTGGGGTAGAGCAAACCTTGAATTCCTCAGAAGTATCTTGGCTCTGCCTGTGAGCATTCTCTCAGTTCAGGTTCAAGTTGTTCATCCTCACGTTATTCCATACTCAACTGACTGCTGGAGCACTTGGGGCCATACTTAAAGTTCAACACATTTTCCCTGCATTCCAGGTCATTGCCAGGCTGTGCAATCTAGAAACGTTTGGTAAACCACAGATATTGGACATGATTGGAACATGGGATGGATATTGGGGAACTGTTATGAACTTGGAGAGCTAAGCAGGGCCTGGAGCAGGAAGGAACTTGGGTAGGTTTTGAAGGGGATCCCAAGAGCCATGAGGATAAATTGAAGGTGGTGATCAATGTGGGGAGGCCACATGATCAGATCCACATTCTAGACAGGTCATTCTGGGAGCTTTTGAGGTGGAGATGGGAGCTTTCAGCCAACAGGAGCTGACCATCTGTTCTGTGCCCTACCTGAGATGCACATCCCATCCACATATGTTCCTTGGGGTCCACTAGAGGGATTTCTGCTGCCTTTTTCTGGGCTGTGCTCAGAAGAGCAAGTGTCCCTCTGAGAGTAGCCCAAGTTGTTGGGTTATTGACCTCAAGCAAAGCACGACTCTCTCTCTCTCTCTCTTTTTTTTTTTTATTATACTTTAAGTTCTAGGGTACATGTGCATAACGTGCAGGTTTGTTACATATGTATACATGTGCCATATTGGTGTGCTGCACCC
>NW_022328799.1:0-4054 GCF_002776525.5 Piliocolobus tephrosceles | reverse complement strand
TGCCTCCTGCCCTCTCACTAATAGCAAAGTTCTGCAGTATGTAGATGATCTCCTAATCTGTAGCCCTACCAAACAAGACTCTCTTCTAAACACTGCAACTCTCCTCAACCATTTAGGCTCATTAGGTTATAGAGTATCTAAACACAAGGCCCAAATTTCTTGCCAAACCGTCATATACTTGGGAATTGAAATCACCCCAACAACCCGGTCACTAACTACCGACCGCATGGCCCTAATACGTAACCTTCTTCCCCCTCAAGATGCAAAAGAAATTCAATCTTTCCTAGGTCTAATAGGTTTCTTCAGACATTGGATCCCCAATTTTGGAATCCTAGCCAAACCTTTATACGCCGCAGTTAAAGAAACCCCACATGGGCCTTTGTCCAACCCCAAATTAATCTCGACTCATTTCACCCGCTTAAAAGCTTGCCTTCTCTCACAACCCACTCTCTCACTGCCTGATTTCCAGCGTCCCTTCCAACTCTTTACAGATGAAAGGCAGAAAGTGGCAGTTGGTCTCTTAGCCCAGCCTGTCGGTAACACCCACCGTCCTGTGGCCTATCTATCCAAACAGCTAGACCCAACTGTACAAGGCTGGCAACCCTGTCTGCGTGCATTAGCAGCAGCAGCCTGCCTGACCCAGGAAGCAAAAAAGCTCATTAGAGGCAGTAATCTAACGGTCCTCTCCACACACCGTCTTCAGGATCTCATCTCTCATAAAAGTATTAGCCACTTAACTCCATCCCGGCTCCAACTTTTTCATCTCTTATTCATAGAAGACCCCACTGTTACTTTAGAAGTTTGCTCCTCTCTAAATCCAGCCACTTTACTGCCAGATTCTCTTAAACCACCCCATACTAAACATTCTTGTCCTGAGGTCCTGGAGGCTCAACCCCCCAGCCACCTACACTTGCATGACCAGCCCCTTCAGAATGCACAACTAACCTTATTTGTGGATGGCAGCTCCTTTATCAACCCCCAAGGAAACAGGCAGGCAGGATATGCAGTAGTTACCTCCTCTGCAGTTTTAGAGGCAAAACCCCTACCACAAGGGACCACATCACAGCAGGCGGAACTCACTGCACTGACCAAGGCACTCCTACTATCAAAAGGAAAAACAGTAAACATATACACAGATTCTAAATATGCTTTTCTAATCGCACACACCCATTCAGTCATCTGGAGAGAGAGAGGGTTTTTAACCACCGGCGGTACCCCTATTATTAACAAAAACCAAATACTCAAACTACTAGATGCACTGTCAGCACCTTCCAAGGTAGCCATTATACATTGTAAAGGGCACCAAACTTCATCTGACCCGGTAGCAGCTGGCAACAATTTCGCTGACGTCACTGCCAAGTCAGCCGCCAGATTTTCCACCCCTAAGCCTCCTTCTGTCTGTTTTCTCTCCCCCCAATATGCCCCTAACTACACTCAGGAAGAAAAGGCTAAGCTATTACAAAATCCAACAGCCAAACTAACTACAGGTGACTGGATATATATTGATAACAAACTAGTTATTCCTGAAACACAACTCCATACCATTCTAACAGACATACATAACTCTTTACATATAGGTCCCAAAGCCTTATACAATTTTCTAAATCCCCTCCTCCACTGTCCAACACTACAAAAACACTTACTGACAATCAACCAGCAGTGCTCTACCTGTCTAAAGGCAAATCCTCAAGGCGCATTGCGTAATCCCCATCCCAGCCACCAACTCAGAGGACACCAACCAGGTGAAGATTGGCAAATTGATTTCACACATATGCCAAAACATAAAAAATTCAAATACCTCTTAACCCTTGTGGACACTTTTTCAGGGTGGATAGAGGCCTATCCTACCACAGGAGAAACCGCTAACATTGTTGCCTCTATACTCACTGAACATATTATTCCTAGGTTTGGTCTCCCGGTCACTCTTCAATCCGACAATGGTCCAGCATTCATCTCTAAGGTAGTCCAACAGGTGGCATCCCTCCTACACATCACCTGGAAACTCCACATCCCTTATAGGCCTCAGTCTTCTGGTAAGGTAGAAAAGGCTAACGGACTCATCAAACAACAGCTCACCAAACTCTCAATCGAAACCCAGCAGTCGTGGGTAACCCTCCTTCCCTTAGCCCTGACCCGGCTGCGGGCAGCACCTCGAAGCCCAACAGGCCTCAGTCCGTTCGAATTAGTCTACGGACGGCCCCTAACCCTCCAGCAAATACCTTCCCTGCCAGCCCCTTTGGCGAACTACCTCCCATATCTCACTCTTCTCAGACAACTCCTAAGACAGCACGCTGAGTTAGCACACCCTCCTCCAACAGACGCCTACAACCCACATCTCTCCCTCAGTCCCGGAGACCAAGTATACATAAAAGATATCCAAGCCAAAGACTTACAGCCCAGGTGGAAAGGTCCATACATTGTCCTCCTGTCTACACATACAGCAGCAAAACTCCTAGGACACACGCATTGGATTCATATTTCCCAGCTAAAAAGGGCCCCCACCGAGAATAATCAGTGGACATCAGTTCAACTTTCCCCCACTCGCCTCAAACTTACAAAGCTTCCTTGACTATCTCATGCTCCCCGACCCCTGGCACCTAGCTTGCTTTCTCAACATCCTCTACATAAACCTATCAGACTTTCAATACCTAGCCCCAGATCCATATCTAACTCCGGACAATAGTCCAGAGCAGTGGTTCTCCCGTCTTCTAACTTTCATCGAACATCTTCAGTGACAAGGGACACTGCAACCACACTGAAAATGTAGTCTCAGTTTACATTTATATTGCTGTCTCACTCATACACTCAGACCTTTGCTAGTCCGCCTACTGTATGGCAGTTATTTTTTAATCACTAAAACTTGGCCACAAGACAGCCGAACACACTCAGTAGTACATAGTTCTGCCAGTTGTCTTCCTTAAGGCTGTCAAACTTCTCTCCGCACAATAGAGGCCCCTTCTCATGGCTCACACTTATCCGCCAAAGGCCAAACTTAACCTACACTGTGAATATAACCAATCTCTCCCACCGCTTCCTCTGTGAGGCTTTAGAAGGCCCCCACCTAGTGGCAGCCCCCCCTGCCCATGGCCTTCAACACAACTGGTCTCTCTCTCTAAAACTCTTAACCATACAGCCATTAATTGATCCCTCTATGTCCCCGTGTCCTTGGTCCCCAGTCTAACTTTATACAGCCAGGCAGAGGTAGCAGAGCTTTTCCAACAACTTTCTATGCTACTACGCCACTTTCGTCAAAAACGGGCTGTTTTCCTCCCTCTAGTTATTGGAATCAGCTGAAGGACTGGCCTCCCTGCAGCGCCGAACTACCTCAATAGCCCAAGTAGCTGCCCAAAATAGGCGAGCTCTGGACTTGCTTACAGCTGAAAAAGGAGGCACTTGTCTCTTCCCTGGAGAAGAGTGCTGCTATTATGTTAGCGAGTCAAGCCTAGCAGACACTAACATTCAAACCCTCAATAAAATACAAGCTGAAATACAGAACCTTAATACCTCAACCTTGCTGGGACCTTCCTTCTGGGTTTTGCCCATATTCCAACAAATGCTTCCATTTCTTATTCTTATACTAATACTGTGCCTTATTTTATTTTTCATCCGTGCGTCCAAATACCAACCATAGGCTCTGACTTTAACAACGCCCCTTAACAGCAGGAAGTAGCCAGACAGACCACGGCGCCCCTTTATCACTATTATCAATAAAAGGTTGGACTGTTTGGATGAACGGAGGCAAGATGGTGCACATCCGGGTTCTTCATCCCCCCTCCCAACTTTTCCCACGCGGACGCAAGATGGTGCACATCCGGGTTCTTCATCCCCCCTCCCAACTTTTCCCGCGCACGCGAAAATGCAGCCGGCGCCCAGGGAGGGTGCAGACCAACTGGGCATGCGCCAGGTGACGTCAATCTGAAGAGACCAAGATTTACCTGGTCGCACCTGTGGAACGCCCCTGACACGCCCATGCCCCACCTATTGCCCTCCCACTCCTAGAAAAGCCGCTCTCCTCCATTAAGCCACGCGGACTTCCCAGTTTCTTGTTGCTGTC
>NW_022328788.1:0-1436 GCF_002776525.5 Piliocolobus tephrosceles | reverse complement strand
GTATCTATCTATCTATCTATCTATCTATCTATCTATCTATCTATCTATCTACCTACCTACCTGTCTGTCTGTCTGTCTCTCTACCTACCTACCTACCTACCTACTGCTATCATTTCTATGTCTTTAACAGTTTAATTGTTTTATGCCAGGAAAGTCTTCCCTGTGTTCAGAGAGGGAAAATGTCCATTTAAAAGATCAAATTTTATCTTTTAAAAAATTAATACATAATGTTTGTACAAATTTATGGGGTGCCTGTGATATTTTGTTACATGCATAGGATGTCTAATGATCAAGGCAGAGTATTTAGGATAACCATCATCACCTAAAGCATTTATTATTTTTATGTATTGGGGACATTTCAAGACCTCTCTTCTAGCTATTTGGAAATACATAATACATTGCTTTTAACTATCATTAATCCACTCAACTATTGAACATTAGACCTTATTTCTTCTATATAACTGTATGTTTGGACCCATTAATCAAAACTCTCTTCACTCCCCCCTCTCAACCCTTCCAAGCTTCTAATAACACTCTACTTTCTACCTCTGGATACTAACTTTGTAAGCTTCCATATAAGTGAGAACTCACAGTATTTGTCTTTCTGTGCCTGGCCTATTTCACTTAATACTATTGACCTCCAGTTTCATCCTTGTTGCTGCAAATGAAAGGGTATTGTTTTTGATGGCTGAGTAGTATTCCATTGTGTATATATACTACATTTTCTTTATCCATTCATCCATTGATGGACTCTTGGGTTGATTTAATGTTTTTGCTATTGTGAATAGTGCTGCAATAAATGTGGGGATGCAATTATCCTTTTGATATACTGATTTTTTAAAAACAAATATCCAGTAGAGGAATTGCTGGATTGTATAGTACTTCTACTTTCAGTTTTTTGATAAATTTCCGTACTGTTTTTCAAAATGACTGTGCCAATTTACATTCCCACCAACAGAGCTCCCTTTCTTTGCATCCTCACCAGCATCTGCTATTTTTTGTCTTTTTGATAATAGCCATGCTAACTGGGGTAAGATGATATCTCATTGTGGTTTTGATTTGCATTTCCCTGATAATTAATGATGCTGAATATTTTTTACATAGCTGTTGGCTATTTCTATGTCTTCTTTTTTTTTTTTCCTTTTGAAAAAACTGCTTTTATTTTATTTATTTATTTATTTTATTATTATGCTTTAAGTTCTAGGGTACATGTGCATAACGTGCAGGTTTGTTACATATGTATACATGTGCCATGTTGGTGTGCTGCACCTATCAACTCGTCAGCACCCATCAATTCATCATTTATATCAGGTATAACTCCCCAATGCAATCCCTCCCCACTCCCCCCTCCCCATGATAGGCCCCATTGTGTGATGTTCCCCTTCCCGAGTCCAAGTGAGCTCATTGTTCAGTTCCCACCTATGAGTGAGAACATG
>NW_022328777.1:0-10021 GCF_002776525.5 Piliocolobus tephrosceles | reverse complement strand
CCTGCACGTTGTGCACATGTACCCTAGAACTTAAAGTATAATAATAATTAAAAAAAAGATAGCAAAAGGACATGCTGAATTCTGAATGAAGTCTATTAATTATATATATAACCCAGTTGATATAGATATCTTTAAAAGACCCATCTGCCTGACTGGATACTTAGGCACCAGCTACAACCTGCACAAACATTTTATAAAATGTTTACATTTGTCAAAAAAATTAGTAGAAATACGTGAATTTTGTCATTATAAAATGGTCATGACCATTTGTTTAGTTTTTTGCCTGAAGTCTTAAACCCAGTTGATGTAGATATCTTTAAAAATTCTTTATAAAATGTTGTTTACATTTGTCAAAAAATTCAGTAGAAATATGTGAATTTTGTTATTATAAAATGGTCATGACCTTGCAGACTGTTATTCAAATTAAAAATCAGCCTTGATAGGATACTATAAACTAAGTAATCATTAACAACAATGCTTTACAGAAGAACTCAGAAATCTAAGAGCAATTCCAAAACATCTATACAGAATTGTTTGTAAAGTTCTAGAATAATCCCTAATAATACATAAGAACCAGAGTAAAAAAGTGATGAGATAACCCAATTCATAATGAAGTACTGTATCACTTAGATAGCAGATATCTATCTTATAAAAGTTTTCCTGAAATTATGATACACTTCAAGAAGCATCCAGTCCATTCTAAATTATTTTTCATAATACCACCATTTTTCCTGATAACCAAGAATAAATTGATCACCAATCCCGACATACACCACTGACTCTTCATTTTAGATCTCTTTTCTTTAGTCTTTCAAAGATGCTATTAGAAACAGAAAGTCAGCAAATACCACCAGGAAAAAGTCAGAGACTCCTCTTTGGAGTTGTGTATTCAAAATAGTACTCTAATATGTGTATAACAAATAAAGAGAAATATGGCATGACAAATGCTTACAAAATCTGTTTCGTAAAGTAACCAGCTTTTGCTTCCTATAGATTTCTTCTTCCTCAGTTTTCATGGAATTAAATACACAACTATGATTTAGCTTTAAATTTTTTAAATGAGAAATTTGAACTAAATTATTTTTATGGTCCTTGTCAGGAACTTTGAAGGGTCTGAGATTTTATACTATGTACAATAAGTTAGTCAGCCAAAAAGATGCTAGCAGAAGACACAGGACTCCAAGGTCAGAAACAAAGAATAGTTTACTAACACTGGCAATGGCAGTAGCCAGAGTGTCAGCATTTGTACCAGTTCCCTGAGTTCCACTTCCCACAGTGTAATGCAAAGAAGGGCAGAAGATACCTGCATTTGTAGTAGGGTACATTATAATAGAGGAATCCTGATTATAATTTATAATAGGCAGTAAGCTCTGAAAGGAAACTATCTCTGTTTCTCATGCCTGCTCACAATATATTCTTTAAAAATCGAGATATAATTCACATATCATAACACTTTCAAAGTGTACTATTCAGTAGTTTTGAGTGTATTCACAAAGTTGTGCAACCATCACCACTCCTTAATGCTGTAATTCCAGAGCATTTTCTATTACCTGAGGAAAAAACCTCATAGCCGTGGTAGTTATTTCCTATTTCCCCTTCTCTAACTCCCTAGGAATCACTAATCAATTTTTGTCTCTGTGGATGTACTCGTTCTGGACATTTCATGTAAATGAAATCATATAATATGTGGCTTTTTGTGACTGGATTCTTTCGCTTAGCATAATATTTTCAAGGTTCATCAGATATTTATTGCCTGGATCCCTCTGTGCCTTGACCCACCTGCCTGACTGGATACTTAGGCACCAGCTACAGCCTACACAACAGCAGAGCCTGCTAAGCCTTTCTACCTGAATGATCACCTGCTTGCTCTTTATAGATTCAATGCCATCCCCATCAAGCTACCAATGAGTTTCTTCACTGAATTGGAAAAAACTGCTTTAAAGTTCATATGGAACCAAAAAAGAGCCCACATTGCCAAGACAATCCTAAGTCAAAAGGACAAAGCTGGAGGCATCACGCTACCTGGCTTCAAACTATACTACAAGGCTACAGTAACCAAAACAGCATGGTACTGGTACCAAAACAGAGATATAGAACAATGGAACATTGAACACCACCTCAAGCCAAACTATATAGATGAGTTGGTTCCCAGGTCCTTATTTATTTATTTATTTATTTATTTTTGAGACTGAGTCTCACTCTGTTGCCTAGGCTGGAGTGCAATGGCATGATCTTGGCTCACTGCAACCTCCGCCTCCTGGGTTCAAGCAATTCTCCTGCCTCAGCCTCCCAAGTAGCTGGAATTACAGGCATCCACCACCACGCCCAGCTAATTTTTGTACTTTTAGTAGAGACAGGGTTTCGCCATGTTGACCAGGCTGGTCTTGAACTCCTGACCTCAAATGATCTGCCTGCCTCAGCCTCCCAAAGTGCTGGGATTACAGGCGTGAGCCACCATGCCCAACGCCAGGTCCTTGATCTTAAATACCTGGATCTCTACCAATCCTAGTTAGTTTCCTGTCACAGACTTTGTGCTGCTGATAACCATAAATTCTATTGGCAAGTATATTCAAATTATGACAAAGTCTAGTTTACAACCATCAAAACCATCTTAGTCAGATTTAAATGTATCTACTTTCTTATAGATCCATTGATTTATGTTATTATTAGAAATTCCATGCCCATTTGAGGGCTGTGAATGTGAAATAAGGTGGTTGCATAGACCACGCCCCCCTTGCTGAAATGTCAAAGGCCTGGCTTATTTTGAATGTCTTGTTTTTTTCAAGCACCCGCTCAAATAATTTTGGAATATCAATACCAATATATATATATCCCTTCCCCTTGACCTCATTCCTACCCTTGGAGCGGCTTGTTCTTCTCTCTGGTCGTGTCAGGAGTGTCAGAGCTTCCCTAAACCATCAGAAGCTACTGATTCACCTCCTTTTACTTACCTACCACTGTTGTGCTTGTTCTACTCTTGATGGCTCCTGCTGGTTTGAATTAGATCCATCTCTTACACCATCCACCCCTGACTCTGTTTCTACCTTTGACTCAACATTTGGTCTCTAATTCCACTCCATTTATTGCTGCATTTTAAATGTGCAGTTTAGCCATTTTAAAACATCCACATGGAAGAATTGTTCTTGAGAAAGCAGTCAGAACAATACTATTTGGTAAACTACTCCTTCAGTATTCCCCTCCTTAATTCAATTGTATCTCCATTGCTGGTACCCTGTTTTTCTCTTCTCTATCCTATAACCCTCCTGCTAATGGCATGTTTTCTTTTATTTCAGTCATTTTCAAGTTTTAGTGGGCATCAGAATCACCTGGTGGGCTTGTTAAGCCACAGATTGCTGGATTTCACCACAGAGTTTTTTGATCTAGTAGATCTGGGTTGGTGCTCAAGAATTTTTATTTCTATCAGGTTTTCAGGTAATGCTGATGTTGTTGGTCTGGGGACCACAGTTAGAGAACCACTGTTCTAGTTCAACACTGTTCATATTGACAACCTGTTTATTTCCATGGCTTGTCCTCTAGACCCTTTCCTGTGAATTGCCTTGATGTATAGAACTAGCTAATGTAGCTAAGAATTCTCACCTCTGATGGCTGCATGGTGAACCCTCTGGATATGCCATTATCACCCAGAGGCAAGTCTCTAAATTAGAATCAATGATCACGGGTAACACTAAAGTGAGAAATTTAATGTGCTGCTAGTTTATGTTCACGCTGCTGATAAACACATACCCAAGACTGGGTAACTTACAAAAGAAAGAGGCTTGATGGACTTACAGTTCCAAGTGGCTAGGGAGACCTCACAATTATGGCAGAAGGTGAAAGGCATGTCTCACATGATGGCAGAGAAGAGAAGAGAGCTTGTGCAGAGAAACTCCCCTTTTTAAAACTGTCAGATCTCATGAGACTTATTCACTATCATGAGAACAGTACAGGAAAGACCTGCCCCCATGATTCAATTACCTTCCATCAGGTGCCTCCCACAACACATGGGAATTCAAGATGAAATTTGGGTGGGGACAGAGCTAAACAATATCAGCTGCCTAGAGATAAGAAGCTCAGAATCAAGATGTAGGATTTGTACTCTAAAGCTCTTGAAACATATTTCCAAAGCACAGCTCACTGCCCAAATAAAGCTAGTTCTGCTTTCTAGAAGTAACAGATAGGAAAAATAAATTTAGAAAGTGAAATGCAATCTACTTCCAAATAACCAAAATAAATGTAGTCTCTCATATTCATATTCTCTCTCTAGGTCATTATTAAAATATACATGTTTGTATATGTACATATTAATGTGATAAATTAAGGGTTATCTTCATGTGTATCTATCTGTGTGCTTTGTATATGACCTTTCATATATAAGCATATATCTAGGAAATTCTTAACTTACTGTAATTTGTATATTATAAGCCTCCAGCCCTTAAAGCAGACTTTCAGCACACAAATACAATTATGGCAGCCAGTCTGCTTTCTGATACGTTGCAATTATTGCTTTCCTTGGCTCCTGGCTTCGATTTGGCTCCTTGGACTAGCCTCTACCCTATATAGTTCCTCTACCCTGTGTCTGGTCAGAGGCCAACACCAGCAGAAACGTTCATGGAAACAGAGCGGTAGGATTAGAACTACTATATCTTGAAGAAAGGGGAGAATAATGAACTAAGCTGAGTACATGTGAGAGAGAGTAGGGAAGAACAAAGGGGGAGGAGTATAGGAGAGAAAGAAACCACCAGACACACGTGAATGTCAACAGTGGGTACCCTCTGAAGTTTTATTTAGCTGGTGAACTGTCTCTGAAAGGAATTTCAAAAGTGGAGTTCTGAGGAATGTTAGCTTGATTTTAATGTGGGTATGGTCTTCTAGGGGCACATTGTTTCCAAGAAGATATCTGCTCTTCAGTTTCCTGATTTCCATCTTTAATGTCACCAAAGATCTCATTCTTTCTCCTTTTCTGGCTACCACGTCTTTAAAGTTAATCCATGACTTTTGTGTTCTTGCACATGGATCCCATCCGAGCTGTGTGAATTTTTCTCTCAGCATCCAGCCATCCAATATCCAAAATGTTTCTCCTTCTAGATTATGTATCTGCCTTATATATCATGGTATCACCACTCTCCCTGTCACTCAGTACTGAAATCTCAGAATGTACCATGAGTAATAAACTCCAGTAGGCTCTTTCCTTGGTTTATTTTCCTTGTCCACACTTAAAATGAGTTCCCACAGACTTTTCTTTGATTCCCATAAACTCTACACTCTCCTTTGATGATATCATCTACTCTCACATCTTCAACTAATACTGTTATGTATTAGGTTGGTGCAAAAGTAATTGCAGTTTTTGCCATAATGGTGGTGATGGTGTGAAGCAACAACGTGGTGAGGGATTAAGCATTTTTCTATGGATTTGGAATCAAACTCACCCCTGTGTGCCTTTGAATGGGGCCACTATTTTAATCAAAGTTTGGAGACATTTTGATGGCGTGAAGCAACAACATACTGAGGGATTAATGGAGGAAAATTTTGATGCAGGCCAGGCCCAGGTGGGAGGATCAATTGAGCCCAGGAGTTTGAGACTAGCCTGGGCAACAAAGCAAGACCCCATCTCTACAAAAAAAATTTTTGCCATAATGGCAAAAACCGCAATTGCTTTTGCACGAAGCTAATAATTCTTCATCTCTGTCTCCAAACTTTCTCAGTAATGCCAGACCTAATTTCTAAGAACATCTACATTTGTGTATCTTGCAGGCACCTGAAGTGTTGCTTCATCTCTCTCTCTCTCTCATCACATTTTTATAAATATATTTCTTTTCCTAGATTCCCAATCTGAATGTAATATTACCACTCCTCCTACTCAGTGTTTAAATCTCAGAATCCTCTTCCATTCTTCTCATTCTCCTATTGCCTATATTAGGTCACCAAATCCTGACAACTTTACCTGTAAAATCTCTTCCCATCTTTCCATTCTCTCTTCTACTGCCCCAGATCCTAGTCTCATTATTGTATGTCTATCATTGAAATATCTAACTACCCATGGTCCCTTAAACCAGACCAACATACATATGCATCTCATATCCACCAACATAAAGTCTGGATGCCTCTAGGCTGTTTAGCATTCATTCTCTTTCCTTCCTTAAGACACCTTCTCACTTGGATACTGGCTCCAATTTGTCAACTCTTGGGTCCACAAGTGAAGTCTAATGGAGACTTTAATCTTTTGCACTCTGTTTATTTTTGTTTTCATTTTTTGACTCTTGGTTATTCTTAGCAAATTTTGTCTCAGCTCGCCCTTCCAAGTCCTCCCTCTCTGGACTTCCTTGGATATCTACCCTAGGTCAGGTTCCTGTAACTAGCACCCAGGCTGAACTAACACATATTCCCTAATAGGAGAACAGCTTTTGAAAGGGCTGTCCTAATTTATCTCCCCACCTCCAGTTTCTCAGTTTACAAACCATTCTACATACCAATGCCAGAGCATTTTTCCTAAAACGTAGGTCTGATCATGTGTTTATCCTTTTCATTATTTTCTGGCGACTCTCCACAGTCTATAGAATAAATTTGGATTTCATTATGGCATTCAAAATATTTCTGATGTGATGCCACTCTGCTTTTTCAGCTTTATCTCCCACTATACAATCACAGCCTCTACTCTTCAGCTCCATTTAGACCACTAATCAAATTCAGCCCGCATTTTCCTTTCTCTGTGCTGTTGGGTTATACTGTCCCATCTACCTCAATGCCCTTTTCTCTCACTTCCAACATTTGGGATCCTACTTACAATTAAAGGCTCAGATTTTCTATGAAACCTTCCCTGTTTTCTTTCTCCTATATGTTTCTGTAATTCTTTTGCAGTTAGTTGCATACTTGTCAGTTGCCTTGACTAGATACTAAGCCTGCTGAGACCATGAATAGTATATCATTCACTTATCTTTACTTAGCACAATGCCCTGGACATAGTTACTGCTAAATATTTGTTAATATTATTTAATTAAAATTAGATATATAAGTTCTAACATGCTAGATAAAATCTAATCTGCTTTATAATCCTACATCATAGTCATCAAAAAGAGCTTAGAATAGAAAAAAACCAATCTCCTAATAGTTCTATATTATTGTAGGGCCACATAAAGGGCTGTGCCTATGATAGAAAAGCATTATTCTATGCATTTGGAATCAAGCTCACTCTTGTGTGCCTTTGGATTTGGCCACCATTTTAATCAAAATTTGGAGACATTTTGATGGTGTGAACCAACAACATGGTGAGGGATTAAAGGAAGCAAATTTTGATGCAGGCCGGGCCCAGATGGGAAGATCATTTGAGCCCAGGAGTTTGAGACCAGCCTGGGCAACAAAGCAAGACCCCATCTCTACAAAAAAAATTAAAAATTAGCTGGGTGTGGTGGTGGATGTCTGTAGTCCCAGCTACTCAGGAGGTTGAAGCAGGAGGATGCTTGAGCCTGAGAGTTTGAGGCTACAATGAGCTATGATCACGCTTCTGCACTCCAGCCTGGGTGACAGAGCGAGATCCTCTCTCAAAAAAAGAAAAAAAAAAAAGAATTAAAATTTTGATGCAAATCAGAGTTGGTTCATAGGGCTTAGAGGCAGGTCTGCCCTTCTATCAGGTGGGAGGTGAAGCTGCTAATGTTGATGATATGGCTACTCAAGTTAGCCTGTTTTGAAGGCAGCAGAAGGCCAATGTTAGAGTTATTTGAAAAAATAATAAATAAAATGAAAGCAGCAACAAAATACATATTCTGGCATCTGTTTTTCAGGAAATCATCTAGTGACTGAAGTCTTTCTCAAACATTTTCTTAAAAATTCATGTGCAAATTTCTTCAGAGAAGGCCTTTCCAATGAATCTGATGTCAACGTAGGTGTACATTTTAGCTTCTAATATGTTAGAATAGAAGACTTAAGAAATAAGTAAGTTAAGACCTATGTATTCCCTGGTACTATACCAGGTAAAATATAATTTAATATAATTGGTTTCTGAGTTGTTCTGTTTAGTCAACTCCTAGGAGCTGTTCTGGTACATAATGTATACCTGACTAAATATGGTATTTGTGGTCATTTCTATAAAATGTCAGACATCAGGCCGTGGATCAGAAGGAACTTCCTCTATTATATAATTGTATGGGAAACTAAACCCCCAAATCTCTGACCTTTGCCAGGAGACAGGGGGCAAGATTACGTGTGTTCACGTGAGAATATCAAAACTCTTTGGAATTGTAAATAGGCACATTTTGGTCACTGTGTGCATAGCAGGGGAGGGGCTTAAAAACTGATTTGTATCTGTGTCCAAGAAACAAATAGATAATAATGAGCAAACCAAAATTGATGTACACTGGATGAATCTTAAAAACATTATTCTCGGCCGAGAGCAGTGGCTCACGCCTGTAATCCCAGCACTTTGAGAGGCTGAGGTGGGCGGATCACCTGAGGTCAGGAGTTCGAGACTAGCCTGACCCACACGGAGAAACCCCATCTCTACTAAAAATACAAAATTAGCTGAGCTTGGTGGCACATGCCTATAATCCCAGCTACTTGGGAAGGCTGAGGCAGGAGAATCGCTTGAACCTGGGAGGTGGAGGTTGCGGTGAGCCGAGATCATGCCATTGCACTCCAGCCTGGGCAATAAGAGCAAAACTCTGTCTCAAAACAAACAAACAAAAACAAAGAAAACATTATTCTCAGTGAAAGAAGCCAATTCCAAAAGACTACACATTGTATGATTCCATGTACATGAGAGGTCCAGAACAGGCAAATCTACAGACATAGATTAGCAGTTGCCTTGGGCAGTGCATTTATTGGGCGGGGGGGTGGTTTGGGATGACTGAGGGAGGAGTGACAGCTAAGGGGTAAATGGGGTTGTGATGGTCATACAACTCTGTGAATATACTAAAAACCATTGAATTATACACTTTAAAATGGTAGATTTTATGATATATGAATTATATCTCAATAAAGCTGTTAAAATTGATGTGGGAGAATATATAAAACATAAATAAGGCTGTTTTTAGGCTTACCTGATTAGTGATGCCCAGATAAATAAGATGAAAACATGTTATTTACAGATGTCAAACGTGTTTCTCAATTTTCATGTAATTAATGATATTTTTAAAAGGTCAAAGATGGCTGAATAGGAACAGCTTCAGTCTCCATCTCCCAGCGCGAGCAACACAGAAGACTGGTGATTTCTGCATTTTCAACTGAGGTACTGGGGTCATCTCACTCGGGAGTGCCGGACAATCGGTGCTGGTCAGCTGCTGCAGCCCGACCAGCGAGAGCTGAAGCAGGGCGAGGCATCGCCTCACCTGGGAAGCTCGAGGGGGAAGGGAGTCCCTTTTCCTAGCCAGGGGAACTGAGACACACAACACCTGGAAAATCGTGTAACTCCCACCCCAATACTGCGCTGTAACACCGGCACACCGGAGATTATATCCCACACCTGGCCGGGAGAGTCCCACGCCCACGGAGCCTCCCTCCTTGCTAACACAGCAGTCTGCGGCAATCTAACCGCAAGGCAGCAGCGAGGCTGGGGGAGGGGCGCCCGCCATCGCTGAGGCTTAAGTAGGTAAATAAAGCCGCTGGGAAGCTCGAACTGGGTGGAGCTCACAGCAGCTCAAGGAAACCTGCCTGTCTCTGTAGACTCCGCCTCTGGGGACAGGGCTCAGCTAAAGCAGCAGAGGCCTGTCCAGATGCTAACGACTCTGTCTGACAGCTTTGAAGAGAGCAGTGGATCTCCAAACACGGAGGTTGAGGTCTGAGAAGGGGCAATCTGCCTGCTCAAGTGGGTCACTGACCCCTGAGTAGCCTAAATGGGAGACATCCCCCACTAGGGGCAGACTGACACCCCACACCTCACAGGGTGGAGTACACCCCTGAGAGGAAGCTTCCAAAGCAAGAATCAGACAGGTGCACTCGCTGTTCAGCAATATTCTATCTTCTGCAACCTCTGCTGCTGATACCCAGGCAAACAGGGTCTGGAGTGGACCTCAAGCAATCTCCAACAGACCTA
>NW_022328766.1:0-2571 GCF_002776525.5 Piliocolobus tephrosceles | reverse complement strand
AGGCCTGCCTTACAAGAGACCCTGAAGGAAGCCCTAAACATGGAAAGAAACAACCGGTGCCAGCCATTGCAAAAACATGCCAAAATGTAAAGACCGTCGAGGCTAGGAAGAAACTGCATCAAAAATAAGCAAAATAACCAGTTAATATCATAATGGCAGGATCAAGTTCACACATAACAATATTAACCTTAAATGAAAATGGACTAAATGCTCCAATTAAAAGACACAGACTGGCAAACTGGATAAAGAGTCAAGACCCATCAGTCTGCTGTCTTCAGGAGACCCATCTCACATGCAGAGACATAGTCTCAAAATAAAGGGATGGAGGAAGATCTACCAAGCAAACGGAGAACAAAAAAAAGCAGGAGTTGCAATCCTAGTTTCTGATAAAACAGACTTTAAACCATCAAAGATCAAAAGAGACAAAGAAGGCCACTACATAATGGTCAAGGGATCAATTCAACAGGAAGAGCTAACTATCCTAAATATATATGCACCCAATACAGGAGCACCCAGATTCATAAAGCAAATCCTTAGAGACTTACAAAGAGACTTAGACTCCCATACAATAATAATGGGAGACTTCAACACTCCACTGTCAACATCAAGCAGATCAACAAGACAGAAAGTTAACAAGGATATCCAGGAATTGAACTCATCTCTGCACCAAGCGGACCTAATAGACGTCTATAGAACTCTCAACCCCAAGTCAACAGAATATACATTCTTCTCAGCACCACATTGCACTTATTCCAAAATTGACCACATAATTGGAAGTAAAGCACTCCACAGTAAATGTACAAGAACAGAAATTATAACAAACTGTCTCTCTGACCACAGTGCCATCAAACTAGAACTCAGGACGAAGAAACTCAATCAAAACTGCTCAACTACATGGAAACTGAACAACCTGCTCCAGAATGACTACTGGGTACATAACGAAATGAAAGCAGAAATAAAGATGTTCTTTGAAACCAATGAAAACAAAGATACAACATACCAGAATCTCTGGGACACATTGAAAGCACTGTGGAGAGGGAAATTTATAGCACTAAATGCCCAAAAGACAAAGCAGAAAAGATCTAAAATTGACACCCTAACATCACAATTAAAAGAACTAGAGAGGCAAGAGCAAACACATTCAAAAGCTAGCAAAAGGCAAGAAATAACTAAGATCAAAGCAGAACTGAAGGAGATAGAGACACAAAAAACCCTCCAAAAAACCAATGAATCCAGGAGTTGGTTTTTTGAAAAGATCAACAAAATTGACAGACCGCTAGCAAGACTAATAAAGAAGAAAAGAGAGAGGAATCAAATAGACGCAATAAAAAATGATAAAGGGGATATCACCACCGAACCCACAGATATACAAACTACCATCAGAGAATACTACAAACACCTCTATGCAAATCAACTAGAAAATCTAGAAGAAATGGATAATTTCCTGGACACTTACACTCTCCCAACACTAAACCAGGAAGAAGTTGAAACCCTGAATAGACCAATAGCAGCCTCTGAAATTGAGGCAACAATTAATAGCCTACCCAGCAAAAAAAGTCCAGGACCAGATGGATTCACAGCTGAATTCTACCAGAGGTACAAGGAGGAGTTGGTACCATTCCTTCTGAAACTATTCCAATCAATAGAAAAAGAGGGAATCCTTCCTAACTCATTTTATGAGGCCAATATCATTCTGATACCAAAGCCTGGCAGAGAGACAACAAAAAAAGAGAATTTTAGACCAATCTCCCTGATGAACATCGATGCAAAAATCCTCAATACAATACTGGCAAACCGGATTCAGTAGCACATCAAAAAGCTTATCCACCATGATCAAGTGGGCTTCATCCCTGGGATGCAAGGCTGGTTCAACATATGCAAATCAATAAACGTAATCCAGCATATAAACAGAACCAAAGACAAAAACCACATGATTATCTCAATAGATGCAGCAAAGGCCTTTGTCAAAATTCAACAGCCCTTCATGCTAAAAACGCTCAATAAATTCGGTATTGATGGAACATATCTTAAAATAAAAAGAGGTATTTATGACAAACGCACAGCTAATATCATACTGAATGGGCAAAAACTGGAAAAATTCCCTTTGAAAACTGGCACAAGACAGGGATGCCCTCTCTCACCACTCCTATTCAACATAGTGTTGAAAGTTCTGGCTAGAGCAGTCAGGCAAGAGAAATAAATAAAGGGTATTCAGTTAGGAAAAGAAGAAGTCAAATTGTCCCTCTTTGCTGATGACATGATTGTATATTTAGAAAACCCCATCGGCTCAGCCCAAAATCTACTGAAGCTGAAAAGCAACTTCAGCAAAGTCTCAGGATACAAAATTAATGTGCAAAAATCACAAGCATTCTTACACACCAGTAACAGAAAAGCAGAGAGCCAAATCAGGAATGAACTTCCATTCACAATTGCTTCAAAGAGAATAAAATACCTAGGAATCCAACTTACAAGGGATGTAAAGGACCTCTTCAAGGAGAACTACAAACCACTGCTCAGTGAAATCAAAGAGGACACAAACAAATGGAAGAACATACCATGCTCATGGATAGG
>NW_022328755.1:0-1574 GCF_002776525.5 Piliocolobus tephrosceles | reverse complement strand
CTCCCCCCTCCCCATGATAGGCCCCAGTGTGTGATGTTCCCCTTCCCAAGTCCAAGTGAACTCATTGTTCAGTTCCCACCTATGAGTGAGAACATGCGGTGCTTGGTTTTCTGTTCTTGTGATAGTTTGCTAAGAATGATGGTTTCCAGCTGCATCCATGTCCCTACAAAGGACGCAAACTCATCCTTTTTTATGGCTGCATAGTATTGCATGGTGTATATGTGCCACATTTTCTTAATCCAGTCTGTCACAGATGGACATTTGGGTTGATTCCAAGGCGCCCCTCCCTCAGCCTCACTGCTGCCTTGCAGTTAGATTGCCGCAGACTGCTGTGTTAGCAAGGAGGGAGGCTCCGTGGGTGTGGGACCCTCCCAGCCAGGTATGGGATAAATTCTCCTGGTGTGCCGGTGTGCTTACAGCGCAGTATTGGGGTGGGAATTACCCGATTTTCCAGGTGTTGTGTGTCTCATTTCCCCTGGCTAGGAAAAGGGACTCCCTTCCCCCTTGCGCTTCCCAGGTGAGGCGATGCCTCGCCTTCAGCTCTCGCTGGTCAGGCTGCAGCAGCTGACCAGCACCGATTGTCCAGCACTCCCGAGTGAGATGACCCCAGTACCTCAGTTTAAAATGCAGAAATCACCGGTCTTCTGTGTCACTCGCGCTGGGAGATGGAGACTGGAGCTCTTCCTATTCGGCCATCTTGCTCCACCCCCGATTGAGCAGTTTTTTTATCACTGTTTTTGTGGTGTCTGAGAAGCGATATTTGGGAGCATATTGAGGCTGATGGTGGAAAAATGAATATACACAGATAAAAACAAGAAAGGAGCTTTCTGAGAAATTTTGTGATGGGTGAATTCATGTCCCAGAGGTAAACCATTCTCTTTATTGAGTAGTTTGGTAACCCTGTTTTTCTCGTATGTACAAAGGGATATTCGGAGTGCATGGAAGCCTACGGTGAATAAGGTAATACCCTCAGATAAAAACTCGAAAGAAGCTTTCTGAGAGACTGTTCCATGATGGGCGAATTCATCTCACAGAGTTAAATCTTTCTTTTCATTGAACATTTCGCTAGCACTCTTTTTGTAAAATATGCAAGGGATATTCAGGAGCAGATAGAGGCCAATCTTGAAAAAGGAAATATCTTCAGGTAAAAGAGGAGAGAAAGTTTCTGATAACTCCTTTATGATGTGTGCATTCATCTCTTAGAGGTAAAGCTTTCTGTTGAGAGAGAAGTTTGGCATCACTGTTTTTGTGGTATCTGACAAGGGCTAATTGGGAGTGCATGGAACCTGATGGCAGAAAAGAAAATATCTTCAGATAAAAACCAGAAAGAAGCTTTCTGAGAAATTACTTTGGGATGCGTGAATCCATCACACAGAATTACACTTTAATTTTCTTCGAGCAGCTTGCTAGCACTGTTTTTATGGAATCTGCAAAGGGATATTTGGGAATTCCTAGGGTCCTGTGGTAAGAAAAGATATAATTTCAGATGAAAACTGGAGAGAAGCTGTTCGAGAAACAGTTCTGTGTTGTGTGTATTCATCTCATAGAGTTTAACATTTTTTTAATTGAGTAGT
>NW_022328754.1:0-9420 GCF_002776525.5 Piliocolobus tephrosceles | reverse complement strand
GATATCTTCCTCCTAGTTTTTATCCTGGGATATTCAGTTTTTCACCATTGGCCTCAATGAGCTTTCAAATGTCCATTTGCAGAATGGACAAAAACTGTTTTTCCAAATTGATGAATCCAAATAAATTTTTAACTCTGTATGTTGAATGTACACATCACAAAAGAGTTACAGAAAAACATTGTTTCTACTATTTATCTGAAGATATTTCCATTTTCACCATAGGCCTCAATCCGCTACTGATTTTCACTTCGCACATTCTAAGAAAACAGTGTTTCCAAACTGTTGAATAAAAACAAATGTTTAACTCTGTGAGATGAATATACAAATCAGAAGTCGGTTTGTCAGATAACTTACTTCTAGTTTTATCCTGGGATATTTGCTTTTTCACCATTGGCCTGAAAGACTACACAAAAGTCCATTTGCAGACAAAAACTGTTACCAAACTGCTGAATCCAATGAAACGTCTAATTCTGTGAGGTGAACACAGGCATCACAAAGCAGTTTTTCAGAAAGCTTCTTTCTACTATTGATCTGAAGGCTTTTTCTTTTTTAAAGGATTCCTCCCTGCACTACTGAATATCTCATTGCAGATTGTAGGAAAACAGTCTTTTCAAACTGCTGAATAAAAAGAAAGGTTTAGCTCTGTGAGAGGAATGAACCTATTACAGGTCGGTTAGTCAGAAGAATTCTTTCTAGTTTTTGTCCTGGGATATTCCCTTTTCCGTCATTGGCCTTAATGAGCTCCCAAATGTCCTTTCGCGGAATGGACAAAAACAATGTTCCAAAACTGCTGAATTCAAAGAAAGGTGTGACTCTGGGAGATGAATGCACACATCACAAAGCAATTTCTAAGAAAGTTTCTAAAGCTTCTTTCTAGTTTTTATCAGAAGACATTACCTTTTTCACAGGAGGCCTCAATGCACTACCAAATATCTCTTTGTAGCTTGAAAGAAAATGGTATTCCAAATTGCTGAAAGAAAAAAAGTGTTTAACTCTGTCAGAGGAATGCACACATCACAGGCCAGTTTGTCAGTTAACTTCCTTCCAGTTTTTGTCCTGGAATATTTGCTTTTATGCCTCAAGCAGCACCCAAATGTCCATTCGCAGAATGGACAAAAGCACTGTTCCAAAACTGACGAATCCAAAGAAAGGTGTAACTCTGTGAGATCAATGCATACATCACAAAACAGTTTTTAAGAATCACTCTTTCTAGTTTTTTTCTGAAGATATTTCCTTTTTCAGTATTGACCTAAATGTTCTCCCAAATATACCTTCACAGATAAACAAAAACAGTGTTTCCAAACTGCAGAATGAAAAGAAATGTTTGTCTGTGTGACATGAATGCACACTTCACATGGCGGTTTCTCAGATATCTTCTTTCTAATTTTTATCCTGGGATATTCACTTTTTTGCCATTGTCCTAAAAGAGCTACCAAATGTCCATTCACAGAATATACAAAAACAGTGTTACCACACTGCTGATTCCAAAGAAAGGTTTAACACTGTGAAGTGAATGCACACGTCATAAGGATTCTCTCTAGTTTTTCTCACAAGACATTTACTTTTTCACCATGTTCCTCAAAGTGCTAGCAAATATCTCTTCATAAAATACAAGTAAACATTGTTTCCAAACTGCTGAATGAAAAAAAATCTTTAAATCTGTGAGATGAATGCTCAAATCACAAGTCAGTTTGTCAAATAACTTCTTCTAGTTTTGGTCCTGAGATATTTGATTTTTCACCATTGGCCTCAAAGATCTCCCAAATGTCCCTTCGCAGAATGAACAAAAACAGTGCTTCCAAACTGCTGAACCCATAGAAAGCTTTCACTCTGTGAGATAAATGAACACATCTGAAAGCAGTTTCCCCAGAAGCTTCTTTCTAGCTTTCATCTGAAGATATTTTGCTTTTCATTGTATGCCTCAAGGCACTACCAAATATCTCTTTGCAGATTCTAAGAAAACAGTGCTACTAAACTGCTGAATGAAAAGAAAGGTTTAATTCTGCAACGTGTATGGCCATATCACAGAGCAGTTTAACAGATATCCTCCTTCTAGTTTTTATCCTGGGATATTCAGTTTTTCGCCATTGGTCTCAATGAGCTCCTGGATTTCCAAACTGATGAATCCAAAGAAAGGTTTAACTCTCTCAGATGAATGAGAGTTCATATCACAAAGCAGTTACTCAGAAGCATTGTTTCTACTATTTATCTCATGGTATAACCTCTTTCACCATAGGCCTCCATGCACTATCAAATATGTCTCCACAGATTTTAAGAAAACAGTGTTTCTAAACAACTGAATTAAAAGACAGCTTTAACTCTGTGAGATGAATGCACACATCACTGGTCAGTTTGTCAGATAACTTTCTTCTCTTTTTTATTCTGGGATATTCGCTTTTTTTGCCATTGGCCCCAAAGATCTCCCAAATATCCATTTGCAGAATGGACAAAAACATTGCTCCAAAACTACTGAATCCAAATAAAGGCTTAACTCTGTGACATGAATACACACATCATAAATCAGTTTCTCACAAAGCTTCTTTGTAGCTTTCATTTGAAGATATATCCTTTTTTTACTGGAGGCCTCAAGGTTCCACTGAATATCTCTTCGCAGTTTGTAAGAAAACAGTGTTTCCAAACGGCCGAATGAAAATAGAGGTTTAACTCTGTGAGGGGAATGCACATATCACAGGTTGGTTTGTCAGTTAACTTCCATCTAGTTTTTATCCTGGGATATTTGCTTTTTCGCCTTTGGCCTCAGTGAACTCCCAAATGTCCTTTAGCAGAATGGACAAAAGCATTGTACTGAAACTGCTGAATCCAAAGAAAGGTGTAACTCTGTGAGATGAATGCACACATCACAAAGCATTTTCTGAGAAAGATTCCTTATAGTTTTTAGCTGAAGATATTTTATTTTTCACCACTAGCCTCAATGTGCTCCCAAGTATACCTTCAGAGATGCTACAAAACAAAAACAGTATTTCCAAACTGTTGACTGAAAAGAAATGTTTATTTCTGCAAGATGAATGCACACATCACAAAGCTGCTTCTCAGATATCTTCTCTCTAGTTTTTATCCTGGGATATTCAATTTTTCACCATTGACCTCAATGAGCTACCAATTGTCCGTTCGCAGAATGAACAAAAACAGTGTTATCACACTGCTGAGTACAAAGAAAGATTTAACTCTGTGAGATTAATGCACACATCACAAAGCAGTTTCTCAGAAATTTTCTTTCTAGTTTTTCTCAGAAGATATTTTCTTTTTCACTGTAGTCCTGCATGTGCTATAAAATATGTCTTCGCAGAATAGAAGAAAATACTCTTTCCAAACTGCTGAAGGAAAAGGAATGTCTAACTCTGTGAGACAAATGCACAAAACACAAGCCAGTTTTTCAGATAACTTCCTTGTAGTTTTTATCCTGGAATATTCGCTTTTTCACCATTAGCCTCAAAGAACACCAAAATGTGCATTTGCAGAAGGACAAAAACAATGTTCCCAAACTGCTGAATCCAGAGAGAGTAGTAACTCTGTGAGATGAATGCACACATCACAAAGTACTTTCTCATTAAGCTTCTTTCTACTTTTTAACTGAAGATATTTCCTTTTTCACCACTGGCCTCAATGTGCTCCCAAATATACCTTCACAGATACTACAAATCAGTGTTTCGAAAATACCGAATGAAAAGGAAGGTTTAACTCTGTGAGATGAATGCACACATCAAAAAGAAGTTTCTCAGGTATCTTCTTTCTAGTTTTTATCCTGTGATATTCACTTTTTCGCCATTGACCTCAAAGAGCTACAAAATGTCAATTTGCAGAATAAACAAAAACAGTGTTACCACACTGCTGAATCCAACGAAAAGTTTAACTCTGTGAGATGAATGCACACATCACAAAGCAGTTTCTCAGAAAGCTTCCTTCTAATTTTTCTCAGAAGATATTTCCTTTTTCAATGTGGGCCTCGAAGTGCTACCAAATATCTCTTCACAGAATACAAGAAAACATTGTTTCCAAACTGCTGAATGAAAATAAATCTTTAACTCTGTGAGACGAATGCAAAAACACAAGTCAGTTTGTCAGATAACTTCCTTCGAGATTTTATGCTGGGATATTTGCTTTTTCACCATTGGCCTCAAAGATCTCCCAAATGTCCATTCGCAGAATGGACAAAAACAGTCTTCCCAAACTGATGAATTCAAAGAAAGGTTTAACTCTGTGAGATGAATGCACACATCACAAAGCAGTTCCTCAGAAAGCGTATTTCTAATTTTTATGAAGATATTTCCTTTTTCACCATAGACCTCAAAGTGCTACTAAATATCTCTTTGGAGAATCCAAGAAAACACTGTTTCCAAATTGTCAAATGAAAAGAAATATTTACCTCTGTGAAGTGAATGTACAAACCAAAAGTCTGTTTATCAGATAACTTCCTTCCTTATTTATCCTGTGATATTCGCTTTCTCGCCTTTGGACTCAAAGAGCACCCAAATGTCCAGTCGCAGAATGGATTAAAACAGTGTTCAGAAACTCCTGAATTCAAAGACTGTTTTAGCTCTTTGAGATGAATGCACCCATCACAAAGTAGTTTCTCAGAAAGCTTCTTTCAATTTTTTTCTGAAGATATTTCCTTTTTCATAGGAGTTCTCAACATGTACCGAATATTCCTTCACACATTGTAAGAAAACAGTGTTTCCAAGCTGCTGAATGAAAAGAAAGGTTTAACTTTGTTAGAGGAATGCCCACATCAAAGGTCAGTTTGTCAGTTAACTTCCTTCCATTTTTTGTCCTGGGATATTCACTTTCTCGCCATTGGTCTCAATGAGCTCCCAAATGTCCTTTTGCAGAATGGACAAAAACATTGTTCCAAAACTGCTGAATCCAAAGTAAGGTGTAACTCTGTGAGATGAGTGCACACATCACAAAGAAGTTTCTAAAAAGAGTTCTTTCTAGTTTTTTTCTGAAGTTGTTTTCTTTTTCATCATTGTCCAAAATGCACTCCCATATGTACCTTCACAGATACTACAACAACAGTGTTTCCAAACTTCTGAATAAAAGGAAAGGTTTAACTCTGTGAAATGAATGCATACATCGCCAAGTGGTTTGTCAGATATTTTCTTTCTAGTTTTTATCCTGGGATATTCACTTTTACGCCATTGACCACAAAGAGCTACAAAATGTCCATTCACAGAATAAACAAAAAAGTGTTACCACACTGCTGAATCCAAATAAAGGTTTAACTCTGTCAGATGAATTCACACATCTCAAAGCAGTTTCTCAGAAAGCTTCTCTCTAGTTTTTCTCAAAAGATGTTTTATTTTTCACTGTGGGCCTCAAAGTGCTACCAAATATCTCTTCTCAGAACACAAGAAAACACTGCTTCCAAACTGACGAATTAAAAGAAATCTTTAACTCTTTGTGATGAATGCAAAACCACAAGTCAGTTTGTCAGGTAACTTCTTTCTAGTTTTTATCCTGGGATATTCGTTTATTCGCCATAGACCTCAAAGATCTCCCAAATGTCTATTCACAGAATGGACAAAAACAGTGTTTCCAAACTTCTCAATCCACATAAAGCTTTAACTCTGTGAGATGAATGAACACATCTGAAAGCAGTTTCCCAGGAAGCTTCTTTCTAGTTTATATCTGTGGATATTTCCTTTTTCATCCTAGGCTTCAATGCACTACCAAATAACTCTTCATAGTTTCTAAGAAAACAATGCTTCCAAAGTTGTGATTGAGAAGCAAACTTTAACTCTGCAACATGAATGGGCACATCACAAAGCAGTTTCTCAGATATCTTCCTTCTAGTTTTTGTCCTGGAATATTAATTTTTTCACCATTGGCCTCAATGAACTCCCAAATGTCCATTCACAGAATGGACAAAAACCGTGTTTCCAAACTGATGAATCCAAAGAAAGGTTTAACTCGGTGAGATGAATGCACACATCACAAAGCAGTTACTGAGAAACATTATTTCTACAATTTATCTGAAGATATTTCCTTTTTCAATGTAGGCATCAATGAGCTTCTGAATATCTCTTTGCAGATTCTAAGAAAACAGTGCTTCCAAACTGCTGAACGGATAGACCTCTTTAACACTGCAAGATGAATTCATTCATCACAGGTCGGTTTGTCAGATAACTTTCTTCTAGTTTTTATTCTGAGATATTTGCTTTTTCACTATTGACCTCAAAGATCTCCCAAATGTACATTTGCAGAATGGACAAAAACAGTGTTCCCAAACTCCTGAATCCAAGGATAGGTTTCACTCTGTGAAATGAATGCACATATCACAAAGCAGTTTCTCAGAAAACTTCTTTCTAGTTTTTATCTGAAGATATTTCTTTTTCACCATGGGCTCAAAGCACTACCAAATGTCTCTTCAGAGAATCCAAGAAAACAGTGTTTCTGAACTGCAGAATGGAAAGAAATATTTAATTCTGTGAGATGAATGTACAAATCACAAGTATGCTTGTCAGATAACTTCCTTATAGTTTTTATCCTGAGATATTCACTTTTTTTGCCATTGGCCTCAAAGAGCACCCAAATGTCCATTCGCAGAATGGAGAAAAACAGTGTTACCAAACTGCTGAATCCAAAGAAACGTTTAACTCTGTGAATGCACACATCACAAAGCAGTTTCTCAGAAAGCTTCTTTCTACTGTTGATCTGAAGACATTTCTTTTTTCACAGGAGGCCTCAATGTGCTATCGCATATTTCTCTGCAGATTGTAAGAAAACACTTTTTCCAAACTGCTGAATGAAAAGAGAGGCTTAACTCTGTGAGAGGAATTCACATATCACAGGTCAGTTTGTCAGATGACTTCCTTCTAGTTTTTTCCTGAGATATTTGCTTTTTTGCCATTGGCTTCCCTAATGTCCTTTCACAGAATGGACAAAATCAATATTCACAAAATGCTGAATCCAAAGAGGTGTAACTCTGTAAGATGAATGCACATGTCACAAAGTTGTTTTTCAGAAAGTTTCTTTCTAGTTTTTATCTGAAGATATTTCCTTATTCACCATTGGCCTCAAAGTGCTCCCAAATATACCTTCACAGATACTACAAAAACAGTGTTTCCAAGGTGCTGAGCAAAAAGAGAGGTTTAACTCTATGAGATGAATGCACTAATCACAAAGCGGTTTCTCAGATATATTCTTTCTAGCTTTTATCCTTCTATATTCACTTTTTCACCATTGACCTCAAAGAGCTACTAAATGTCCATTCACACAATAATCAAAAACAGTGTTACCACATTGCTGAATTCAAAGAAAGCTTTAGGTCTGTGACATGAATGCGCACATCCCAAAGCAGTTTCTCAGAAAGCTTCTTTGTTGTTTTTATCTGAAGATGTTTCCTTTTTCTCTACAGATTTCAAGGAACTCCCAAATATACCTTCACAGATTCTACAGACACAGTCTTTCCAACCTGTTGAATAAAAATAAAAGCTTAATTATGTGACATGAGCATGTACATCACAAAGCTATTTCTTGGATGATTTCTTTGTAGTGTTTATCCCGGGATATTCACTTTTTGGCCATAGGTCTCAATGAGCTCCCAAATGTCCATTTGCAGAATGGACCAAAACTGTGTTTCCCAATAATGAATTGAAAGAAAGGTTTAACTCTCTGAGATGAATGCACACATCACAAAGCAGTTTTCCAGAAAGTCTCTTTCTAGTTTTCATCTCAATATATTTCCTTTTTCACCATAGGCCTCAATGAGCTCCCAAATATCCCCTTGCAGATTCTACAAAGCAGTGCTTCCAAACTGCTGAATGAAAAGAAAGGTGTAACTCAGCCACACGAATGCACACCTCATAAAGCAGCTTGTCAGATAGCTTCCTTCTGATATTTGCCCTGGCATATTCACTTTTTCTCCAATGGCCTCAGAGAGCTCCCAAATGTCCATTTGCAGAATAGACAAAAATGGTGTTTCTAAACTGCTGAATTCAAAGAAAGTTATAAGTGTATGAGACGAATGCACACATCAGAAAGCAGTTTCTGAGAAAGCTTCTTTCTTCTTTCTTTTTTATGTGAAGAAGTTTCCTTTTTTAACACAGGCCACAATGCGACACCAAATATCCCCGTACAGTTTCTATAAAAACGGTGCTTCCAAATGCTGAAATAAAAGAAAGGTTTACCTCTGCAAGGTAAATTCATATATCTCAAAGTGGTTTCTCATACAGCTTCCTTCTAGATTTTATCCTGGGATATTCACTTTTTCACTTTTGGCCTCAACGACTTCCAAAATGTCAATTGGCAGAATTGACAAAAATAGTGTTTCCAAACTGCTGAATTGAAAGAAAGGTTGAACTCTGTGAGATAAATGCACACATCACAAAGCAGTTTCTCAGAAGACTTTCTTCTAGTTTTCATCTGAAGAACTTTGCTATTTCACCATAGGCCTCAACGCACTTCCAAGTATCCCTTGGCAGATTCTACAAAAATAGTGTTTAAAAACTACTGAATGGAAAGAAAGTTTTAAATCTACAAGTACAATGCACACAACACAAAAGGCTGTCTTGATAGCTTCCTTCTAGTTTTTATCATGGGATATTCGTTTTTTTGCCTTTACCTAATGAGCTCCCAAATGTGCATTCAGAGAATGGACAAAATCAGGGTTTCCCATCTGCTGAATGGAAAGAAAGGTTTAACTCTGTGTAATGAATGAACACATCAAAAAGCAGTTTTTCAGAAACCTTCTTTCTAATTTTTATCTGAAGATATTTCCTTCTTCACCATAGGCCTCAATGCTCTCCCAAATATCCCTTCACAGTTTCTACAAAAACAGTACTTCCAATCTGCTGAATGTAAAGAAAGATGTAACTCTGTGAGATGAATGGACACATCTCAAAGCATTTTTTCAGATAGCTTCCTTCTTGTTTTTACCCTGGAATATTCCATTTTTCTCAAATGGCCTCGATGAGCTCCAAAATGTTAACTTGCAAAATAGATAAAAACTGTGTTTCCAAACTGCTGAAAAGAAAGAAAGTTACAATTCTGTGAGATAAATGTACACATCACACAGCAGTTTCTCATAAAGCTTCTTTCTTCTTTTAATCTGAATATGTTTCCTTTTTCACCACAGGCCACAGCATAATATGAAATATCCCTGTGCAGATTGTACAAAATCAGTGTTTCCAAACTGCTGGCTGAAAAAAAAGTTTTACCTCTGAGACATGAATTCACACATCACAAAGAAGATTCTCACATAGATTCCTTCTAGTTTTTATCTTGGGATATTCGCTTTTTCACTTTTGGCTTCAAAGAGCTCCCAAATGTCCATTGGCAGAATGGACAAAAAGAGTGTTTCCAAACTCCTGAATTGAAAGAACGGTTTAATTCTAGGAAATGACTACTCACATCACAAATCAGTTTCTCAGAATGCTTCTTTCTAGTTTCTATCTGAAGATG
>NW_022328753.1:0-3477 GCF_002776525.5 Piliocolobus tephrosceles | reverse complement strand
GAATCCGGTTTGCCAGTATTTTATTGAGGATTTTTGCATCGATGTTCATCAGGGAGATTGGTCTAAAATTCTCTTTTTTTGTTGTGTCTCTGCCAGGCTTTGGTATCAGGATGATGCTGGCCTCATAAAATGAGTTAGGGAGGATTCCCTCTTTTTCTATTGATTGGAATAGTTTCAGAAGGAATGGTACCAGCTCCTCCTTGTACCTCTGGTAGAATTCAGCTGTGAATCCATCTGGTCCTGGGCTTTTTTTGGTGGGCAGGCTATTAATTGTTGCCTCAATTTCAGAGGCTGCTATTGGTCTATTCAGGGATTCAACTTCTTCCTGGTTTAGTCTTGGAAGAGTGTACGTGTCCAGGAAATTATCCATTTCTTCTAGATTTTCTAGTTGATTTGCGTAGAGGTGTTTATAGTATTCTCTGATGGTAGTTTGTATTTCTGTGGGGTCGGTGGTGATATCCCCTTTATCATTTTTTATTGCGTCTATTTGATTCCTCTCTCTTTTCTTCTTTATTAATCTTGCTAGCGGTCTGTCAATTTTGTTGATCTTTTCAAAAAACCAACTCCTGGATTCATTGATTTTTTGGAGGGTTTTTTGTGTCTCTATCTCCTTCAGTTCTGCTCTGATCTTAGTTATTTCTTGCTTTCTGCTAGCTTTTGAATGTGTTTGCTCTTGCCTCTCTAGTTCTTTTAATTGTGATGTTAGAGTGTCAATTTTAGATCTTTCCTGCTTTCTCTTGTGGGCACTTAGTGCTATAAATTTCCCTCTACACACTGCTTTAAATGTGTCCCAGAGATTCTGGTATGTTGTATCTTTGTTCTCATTGGATTCAAAGAACATCTTTATTTCTGCTTTCATTTCGTTATGTACCCAGTAGTCATTCAGGAGCAGGTTGTTCAGTTTCCATGTAGTTGAGCGGTTTTGATTGAGTTTCTTAGTCCTGAGTTCTAGTTTGATTGCACTGTGGTCAGAGAGACAGTTTGTTATAATTTCTGTTCTTTTACATTTGGTGAGGAGTGCTTTACTTCCAATTATGTGGTCAATTTTGGAATAAGTGTGATGTGGTGCTGAGAAGAATGTATATTCTGTTGACTTGGGGTGGAGAGTTCTATAGATGTCTATTAGGTCCGCTTGGTGCAGAGATGAGTTCAATTCCTGGATATCCTTGTTAACTTTCTGTCTCGTTGATCTGTCTAATGTTGACAGTGGAGTGTTGAAGTCTCCCATTATTATTGTATGGGAGTCTAAGTCTCTTTGTAAGTCTCTAAGGACTTGCTTTATGAATCTGGGTGCTCCTGTATTAGGTGCATATATATTTAGGATAGTTAGCTCTTCCTGTTGGATTGATCCCTTTACCATTATGTAATGGCCTTCTTTGTCTCTTTTGATCTTTGATGGTTTAAAGTCTGTTTTATCAGAGACTAGGATTGCAACCCCTGCTTTTTTTTTGTTCTCCATTTGCTTGGTAGATCTTCCTCCATCCTTTTATTTTGAGCCTATGTATGTCTCTGCATGTGAGATGGGTCTCCTGAAGACAGCAGACTGATGGGTCTTGACTCTTTATCCAGTTTGCCAGTCTGTGTCTTTTAATTGGAGCATTTAGTCCATTTACATTTAAGGTTAATATTGTTATGTGTGATCTTGATCCTGCCATTATGATATTAACTGGTTATTTTGCTCATTAGTTGATGCAGTTTCTTCCTAGGCTCGATGGTCTTTACATTTTGGCATGTTTTTGCAGTGGCTGGTACCGGTTGTTCCTTTCCATGTTTAGGGCTTCCTTCAGGGTCTCTTGTAAGGCAGGCCTGGTGGTGACAAAATCTCTAAGCATTTGCTTATCTGTAAAGGATTTTATTTCTCCTTCACTGATGAAACTTAGTTTGGCTGGATATGAAATTCTGGGTTTAAAATTCTTTTCTTTAAGAACGTTGAATATTGGCCCCCACTCTCTTCTGGCTTGTAGAGTTTCTGCCGAGAGATCTGCTGTCAGTCTGATGGGCTTCCCTTTGTGGGTAACCCGACCTTTCTCTCTGGCTGCCCTTAAGATTTTTTCCTTCATTTCAACTTTGGTGAATCTGGCAATTATGTGTCTTGGAGTTGCTCTTCTGGAGGAGTATCTTTGTGGCGTTCTCTGTATTTCCTGAATTTGAATGTTGGCCTGCCCTGCTAGGTTGGGGAAGTTCTCCTGGATGATATCCTGTAGAGTGTTTTCCAATTTGGTTCCATTTTCCCCCTCACTTTCAGGCACCCCAATCAGACGTAGATTTGGTCTTTTTACATAATCCCATACTTCTTGCAGGCTTTGTTCATTTCTTTTTCTTCTTTTTTCTTTTGGTTTCTCTTCCCGCTTCATTTCATTCATTTGATCCTCAATCGCTGATACTCTTTCTTCCAGTTGATCGAGTCGGTTACTGAAGCTTGTGCATTTGTCACGTATTTCTCGTGTCATGGTTTTCATCTCTGTCATTTCGTTTATGACCTTCTCTGCATTAATTAGTCTAGCTGTCAATTCTTCCACTTTTTTTCCAAGATTTTTAGTTTCTTTGCGCTGGGTACGTAATTCCTCCTTTAGCTCTGAGAGGTTTGATGGACTGAAGCCTTCTTCTCTCATCTCATCAAAATCATTCTCTGACCAGCTTTGATCCGTTGCTGGCGATGGGCTGTGCTCCTTTGCAGGAGGAGATGCGCTCTTATTTTTTGAATTTCCAGCTTTTCTGCCCTGCTTTTTCCCCATCTTTGTGGTTTTATCTGTCACTGGTCTTTGATGATGGTGACGTACTGATGGGGTTTTGATATAGGTGTCCTTCCTGTTTGATAGTTTTCCTTCTGACAGTCAGGACCCTCAGCTATAGGTCTGTTGGAGATTGCTTGAGGTCCACTCCAGACCCTGTTTGCCTGGGTATCAGCAGCAGAGGTTGCAGAAGATAGAATATTGCTGAACAGCGAGTGCACCTGTCTGATTCTTGCTTTGGAAGCTTCCTCTCAGGGGTGTACTCCACCCTGTGAGGTGTGGGGTGTCAGACTGCCCCTAGTGGGGGATGTCTCCCAGTTAGGCTACTCAGGGGTCAGTGACCCACTTGAGCAGGCAGACTGCCCCTTCTCAGATCTCAACCTCCGTGTTGGGAGATCCACTGCTCTCTTCAAAGCTGTCAGACAGAGTCGTTCGCGTTTCACAGGCTTCTGCTCCTTTAGCTGAGCCCTGTCCCCAGAGGCGCAGTCTACAGAGACAGGCAGGTTTCCTTGAGCTACTGTGAGCTCCACCCAGTTCGAGCTTCCCAGCGGCTTTATTTACCTACTTAAGCCTCAGCGATGGCGGGCGCCCCTCCCCCAGCCTCGCTGCTGCCTTGCGGTTAGATTGCAGCAGACTGCTGTGTTAGCAAGGAGAGAGGCTCCGTGGGCATGGGACCCTCCCGGCCAGGTGTGGGATATAATCTCCGGTGTGCCGGTGTTACAGCGCAGTATTGGGGTGGGAGTTA
>NW_022328746.1:0-2812 GCF_002776525.5 Piliocolobus tephrosceles | reverse complement strand
ATTTTTTACAAACTTTTTTAATATTTTTTACAAACTTTTTTAATATTTTTTTTTAATGTTTTTTAGAATTTTTTTTAATGTTTTGTAGGATTTTTTGTAATGTTTTTTGGACTTTTTTTTAATAGTTTTAAGGATCATTTTAAAGGTTTTTGAAATTGTTAAAATGGTTTGAGGATTTGTAAATATGGTTTGAGGATTTTTTCATAAGTTTTAAGAATCATTTTAAAGGTATTTGGAATTTGATCGCAAGGTTCTTAGGATTCATTCAGGGTGTTGATTCGGGGGAAGGGGTAAAAAGGATAACAATAACGAAGCACCTAATTTTTGTTAAATTAGAGACAAACTAAAAAAAAAAAGAAAATTAAAGTTATTTAATAGTTACAGTTATTTAACTCTTACTAAAAATAAGTTGTTAAATAACGTTGAATTGTGTGTCTAAATATATATTTATTGTGCAAGTAACCGAATTAATGATGAATGTTTTGATGTGTTATATTCTTTTTTTTATAATGAGGAAATAAGTAAGCAAGTAATTTAATAAGTTAGTAATTAGTTAATTAAATAAGTAATGTGAGTAATTAAATAATGAATAAAGTAAATAAACAATATAAATAAGTAAATATTGAAGTAAATAAAGTAACTAATTAAGTAATTAACTACATAAATAAAGTAATTAAACAATTAAAATAAGTAACAGAAGAAGTAATTAAAGTAACTAATTAATTGAATAAAGTAAGTAATTAGGTAATTAGCTACATGAATTAAAAATAAGTAAGTACTTGATTAATTAAAATGCAATAAGTAAGTAAGTAACAAAGTCATTAAATGCAATAAGTAAGTAACAAAGTAATTAAATGCAATAAGTAAGTAACATAGTATTCCTAAATGGCAAATGTCTAACATTTATGATGAAGATTGTTAAAGCATGAAGTGATAAATTAGTAATAATAAGTATTTGAACAAGTTGATTAATTGTTATCTACTTTTAAACAATAATTATAAAAAAAAAAGAAATAAACACAGTATTCATGCATTTATAATATACAATGTTTTTAATTATACATTTTATTTTTTTTGTGTTTAAAATACTTGTATAATTATATGAATTAATGGAAATTGGAGAAGACATATATTATAATTTTTTAATTAGTAAAAAAAAAGTTATAATAACAATGTTTAAATGTGGTACATGTTATTCCAACTACATAAGTAACAAAATGTTGAAAAATAAAAAAAAAAAAAAAAATTAAAAAAAATTTTATATTATTTGTTTATACATTCACTTGATTCATGACAATAGTTTTATTTTATGCTATGAAAATTTTTTTTTTTTTTTTTTGCAATTCTGATTATTTCATTGTAATGTTGAACTGAAATAATTAACATTTATTACATTTTTTTTTTTAAACGTATTTATTATGTCATTTATTATGTCATTTATTAGTAGTAATAGTACTGTTTTTATTGTTGTACACAGCTATTTACATACATGATGGATACATAAAATGGTTTATTATTACAAATTAATTAACATATTATATGTTAAAATATGTTATTACAATTATAATAAATAATAAAGTAATAAAAAATGAAAAAAAAAAACAAAATTATTTTTTTCAATATTGTGGATTGTACATATATTGGAATCGTAACAATAGTTGGACTAAGATGGTTTGAGAATTTTTTATTTTTTTTTTATTTTTTTTTTTTTTTTTTCCATTTTTATTATTCCATTGTAATGTTCAACTAAAATAGTGTACATTTATTAGTTTTTCATTTGTTTAGCTTATTTATTTTGTTATTTATTAGTAGTAACATATTGCTGTTTTTAGCGTTTATATGGTATTAATCACGGACATGATGGCTACATAAAATGATTGAAAATAACTAACACTACAGTTGTTATTTATGTTATTATAATTATAATAAGTGATAAAAAAGTAAAAATATGATAAAAAAAAAAAAAATTAATTTTTTCACATTTATGGTTTGTACATCCATTGGAATCGTAATAATAGTTGGACTACAATGATAATGAAATTTTTCGATTTTAAAATTTTTCTTAATTTTTTGATTTTTATTATGTCATCGTAATGTTCAACTCAAATAATGTGCATTTATATTATTTTTATTTTTTTAACTTGTTTATTACGACATTTTATTAGTTGTAATAGTGTCGTTTTTAGCGTTTATATGATGTTAATCATGCATATGATGGATACATAATATGATTGAGAATAACAATATAACTAACAATTTTTATGTTATTTATGTTATTACAATTATAATAAGTAATAAAAAAATAAAAATATGAAAAAAAAAAAAGAAATTAGTTTTTTTCACATTTTTGGTTTGTACATCCATTGGAATTATGATAATAGTTGGACTAAGATGGTTTGAAATTTTTTTTTTTTTTTTAATTTTTTATTTTTCTATTTTTATTATGCTATTGTAAAAATATAACTTAAATAATGTATATTTGTTTTATTTTTATCTTTTTAACTTGTTTATTACAAAATTTAATAGTGGTAATAGTGTCGTTTTTAGCGTTTATATGATGTTAATCATGCATATATGATGATGATAAAAAAATGATTGTAAATAACAGACTTACTAACACATTTAATGTTTTTTATATTATTACAATTATAATAAGTGATAAAAAAGTATAAATATGAAAAAAAAAAAAAATTAATTTTTTCAATATTATGGTTTTGTACATTACTTGATTCATGATAATAAATAAATTGTGGTGTGGAAATTTTATTTTTTATTTTTTTTATTTTTTATTTTTTTTATTTTTTATTTTTTT